>NC_048284.1:77427-139927 GCF_009762535.1 Notolabrus celidotus
TAAAAAACACTCACTTTAATACTTTTAGTATTGGAGTCAGTGTTTCTATAAAACAACATCTTACAGAGTTTCACTTTGTCTCATGTTCCCCAGAGAGAGAGACGGACCAATGTTCAGAAGAATCTACTTCCTGTTCTTGAGTTCCTGGAACTTTTTGGGACATTAGTACCGTCTGTGATCAGTGGGATGGTGAATACTTAACAGGATTTAAATGAGGCAACATCATAAAAACATATCAAGCTTTAAATTTATACTCATCATAAAATATGAGAAGAAATATTTCAGGCTGAAGATTTATCATAGGAGGAAAAAGAAAAACCCGAACTGACCTCATGATGGCGCTCTGCAGCTCCAGCTGTCTTCACTTCACTTAGACAACCATCAGAGAGCTGTTCACACACACCACACACACACACACACACACACACACACACACACACCACACACACACACACACACACACACACACCACACACACACACACACACACACACACACACACACAGTGTTTTTCCATGTTTCTCATGTTTCTTGATGCGATGGTTCTGAGCTGTAAAGTGATGCAGAGAGTTGGAGCCTTGACTCCCCCCCCCTCCCTCGACCTGCAGCAGACACACTGAATGATTTCTGAAGAACACTTCTGGACGCGTGACCTTTGACCTTCTCCCTGCACAGTGTAACGCCGTGGGTCGAGATGGAGTCTTTTCTTCCCTCCTGGTGCACAGCGACATGTGAGGGTGAGAGGTGACCTTGATTTAAACCAGTAAATGTGAAAACAACCAGAGAGACATCCAGAGAGGAGAGAAGAAGAAAGGGAGAGTTTGAAATCATTCATGAGGAGTTTGTAACTGTGGAGAGCACACACACACGTATCATACAGAAGAACAACACGCGCACCAGACTGACAGAGGTGTGTCTGATCACTCAGGGGTCAATCACTTTATATACTTTATCAGGGCTGCAGGATCCACATCAGAAACTCAGACAGCATCAGATCCTGTTCCTCTAACAGTCCACACATTCTCGTTCCCAGGATGTGTCTCCTCCTCCTCCTTCTCCTCCTCCTCCTCCTCCTCCTCCTCCTCCTCTCCTTCTCCTCCTCCTCCTCCCTCTCCTCCTCCTCCTCCTCCTCCTCATCTCCTCCTCCCCCCTCCTCCTCCTCCTCCTCCTCATGGTGGAGTCAGAGGTGGAGGGATTTTTTTACATTATGTTTCAGGAGCCAGGTGGTCTGGACGCCTCCCCCTCCATGCCCCCTCCCTCCCTCCTCCCTTCCTCCCTCATAGATGGAGTGGGCTGCCTTTTCAAGAGGCGTTCAGGGGCCCCAGCTGCTTGGCCTAAAGCTCCTCCAGAGAGCCGAGGATTAAACTGAGGGGAGACGGACAGAGAGAGAGAGAGAGAGAGAGAGAGGGAGAGAGAGAGAGAGAGAGAGAGAGAGAGAGAGAGAGAGAGAGGAGAGAGAGAGAGAGAGAGAGGGAGAGAGAGAGAGAGAGAGAGGGAGAGAGAGAGAGACAGAGAGAGAGAGAGAGAGAGAGGGAGAGAGAGAGAGAGAGAGAGAGAGAGAGAGAGAGAGAGAGAGACAGAGACAGAGACAGAGAGAGAGAGGCTGTAGAGTCTCCCCCTCCTCCTCCTCCTCCACCTGCAGCCTCCGTCACAGGTGTTTCATCTGAGGAGGAAAAAGAAGTTAAAGGGTTAAATAAAAACTTCTGCAATGAGATAAAAATATCTTTCTGTAATTATTAAATAAAGATTTATTCAATCCACTTTATTTATACAAACATTTAAAAAATAAACTTTAGCTGCACAGTGAACATAAACACTGTAAGAAATAAGATAAATACAATCAAAGAATCATTAAAAATGAAACACTTTAAAAAATACCTAAAGACATAAAAACACTGTAAAATAATAAAAATAAAACAAGGATATTAAAGTAAAATAAATCAATAAATAAAACTTTACAATAAAAGAATAATGAAAAACACAAACACTGTAAAAATTGATCGTTCCAGAGTCCCCCCTGGTTTCCAGCCTGGTCTCAGGGACCACATGGAGCAGCTGATCAGAAGACCTTGGGAACCTGGAGGGGGTGTAGCCTCACAGGAGGTCTGAGATATATTATGTTGGCTACTCCATTTAAAGATTTAAAAACAAACAATAAGATTTTAAAATGAACAGAGAGCCTGAGGAGGGAGGAGAGGAGGGGGAGAGGAGGGGGGAGAGGAGGGAGGAGAGGAGGAGAGGAGGAGGAGAGGAGGAGAGGAGAGGAGGGAGGAGAGGAGGGAGGAGAGGAGGAGAGGAGAGGAGGAGAGGAGGAGAGGAGGAGGAGAGGAGAGGAGAGGAGGAGAGGAGAGGAGGGAGGAGAGGAGGGAGGAAAAGAGGGAGGAGAGGAGGGAGGAGAGGAGGAGAGGAGAGAGGAGGGAGGAGAGGAGGAGGAGGAGGAGGAGGAGGGAAGAGAGGAGGGAGGAGAGGAGGGAAGAGAGGAGGGAAAATAGGAGGGAAGAGAGGAGGGAAGAGAGGAGGGAAGAGAGGAGGGAAGAGAGGAGGGAAGAGAGGAGGGAAGAGAGGAGGGAATAGAGGAGGGAAGAGAGGAGGGAGAGGAGGAGAGGAGAGGGGGGGAGAGGAGGGGGAGAGGAGGAGAGGAGGGAGGAGAGGAGGGAGGAGAGGAGGAGAGGAGAGGAGGGAGGAGAGGAGGAGGAGAGGAGAGGAGGAGAGGAGGGAGGAGAGGAGGGAGGAGAGGAGGGGGGACAGGAGTAGAGGAGAGGAGGGTGGAGAGGAGGAGAGGAGGGAGGAGAGGAAGGTGGAGAGGAGGGAGGAGAGGAGGAGAGGAGAGGAGGGAGGAGAGGAGGGAGGAGAGGAGGGAGGGTACAGGAGTATCAGCATGTTGGACTGACTGTAGGCGGGACAGGGAGGCGGAGTTAACGCCAACAGGAAGTGTGTTACATTCATGATGATTTAACATCTTTGAACACAAACATCTCACAGCGAGGGCGAAGTCAAACATGACCTCTTCTTAGATTAGACAGGCTTCATGAACTCATGTGTGTTTGTAAGGTTTTAATGATCCCTCTAGAGCATGCAGAGAGAGAATCCAACTGAGCATGTGCAGAGTCAAAGAGGAAGAGAGCAGACGAGTCTTAAAGCTGCATTTATTGTAGTGTCCAGCAGGAGGCGACTCTGCAGGCTGCAGGGAGAGTCTCTGATTGGTTCAGAAACATGTCTCTAAAGAGTTTCAGGTTTTCTTCATTTTATAAACAGAGGTCTCATTCAGAGAGAGAGCAGGAAGCAGGGGAGGATTCTCGTGTCACGAGTTACCTGTCGCTCAGAGTAAAGGTGTTCTGAGGCTAGCTGGCTCTAAAAGTACGATCTGGTGACGGCCAACACGACTTCAAACATGGACCCAGAATCTGATCTGATCCTCTTCTGAGTGTGGTCTAACGCCTGTGAACAGAGGAGCCTCAAACACACTGAAAGTGTAGAAACTAAAGAAGCTGAAACCTTGAAGGTGAACTCGGCTCACCTCTCTGGTCTGCTCGAGGAGTCAGACCGATCCAAGACTACAAAAACCTCAAACCAAACATACACCATCTTTCATTGTGGATTCTCTTCACAAGGCCAAACAGAGGAGAGCTGAAGTTTGATCATTATCAGTCACAGCTCCAGGCGCTCACTCAGCTGCAGAAGTAAAAGACTTCAAACCATGATGTGCAAAATACTCCAGGATAGAACACAAGCCGATTAACACTGAGACCTTTTCATGAAGAAACTTTGAGCAGGTCTGCTGAGTACATGTGGCTCTAAAGGAGGGGTCAGGGATTTAGATCTTGATGAGCCACAGCTTTCAGGGTGAGCTGCGTGTGTGAGCGCCAACACGACCCAACCGGACATGTTCCTGCAAGAAGTGAGCTGATGTGAGAACGCTGCAGGAAGTATTCTGGAATCAACCCCCTCATCTCTCCCTTTAACTCTTCCTGTCCCATTAAAGTTACTAACCATAGACCTTTCTGGAGTCCCTGAGCTCCCTTGTCCCGTAGGTTCCTCTGAGCTCCCGTAGGTGTCCTCCTGCTGCGGACGTTCTGGACTCCAGCGGCAACAGCTTCTACTACTCGTCTCCCCACTATCATCTCTCTCTCTCTTCATCTCCCTCTATCCCTCTCTCCAACACGGTCTCAGCAGATGTGTGTCTAACATGAGTCTGGTCCTGCTGGAGGTTTCTGCCTGTTAAAGGAAGTTTGTCCTTGCCACTGTAACTAGCTAAATACTGTGAGGTGTAATGCTCATGATGGATTAAGGTGGGGTCAGACTGAGTCTGATCCGGTCTTGGTGTTGGGTCTCTGTTCAGGATTTGACATAGAGTGGTCTAGACCTGCTCTGTTTGTAAAAGCGTCTTCAGATAACGTTTGTTGTGATTTGGCGCGATACAAATAAAGATTGATTGATTGAAGTCCACTGAGAGAGCGGGCAATGTTGATATCATGTAAACCCAGAGGAGCGTCACGATCCAGGAGGAATAAATCCTCAGAGGAGGAAGAAGGAGAGTCTCTTTGAAGAGGAGAGCAGAGGAGACATCATAGTGAAGGTCTCTGCTGTGAGGGACGTTTAGGAACGAGGACAGAGCTCCTGAACATGTGGAGACATCTTCAGTCAAATGTTCTCTTTATCTCAAAATCATAGCTTCACATCATTCAGCTTCTTTCTGATGTAACTTCTGAAAAGTGAAGAAAGCAGGTGAAACAGCGGCGTTCAGTGAGGCCGAACTTTGGATGGTGAGTGACGCAGACTGCAGGATGTGAGCCGCTGGTCTCCTCTGATCCCTATTGGTACCAAGTCCTGACAGCAGGAGGTCTCTGGGTCCATGGGTTCACAGTTTACACACCTGCTCCACCAGGTGAGTCTGGATCTGTTTCATGAATAAGATCTGCTCATGTTAAATCTTCATGGTTGTCCTCTGAAAGCTGGACTCCTCTGCTCAGTCACAGCTGATGTTTATTCTCCTGTCTGCAGATTAACTCAGTTAAACTCTGTGAATCGTCATTAAAGCTTCTGATTCAGGAGTCTGAGGTGGAGGACTCTGCTCTGCTGCATCCTTTGATCTGCAGGTGGATCTCTTTCCCTCGATCACAAACGAAGAAAAGGAGAGTTCACTCACCTCCAGAGGTCGATGACACGGGTCCTCACAGAGTCGAGGAGCTGCAGACGATCAGGAGAGGAAGCCTTTAAAATCAGAGGAGAGAAAGTTTCTCTGAAGGACTTAATGTAAAGAATTTAAAAGAGAAACATTTCAAATATACTACTTTTTAAAAACCACAAAGTCTGTCTGAGAAAATCTTAAAGATATTCATCTGAAATATTTTAGTAGAACTGTGTTCTTTAAATCTGACTATGACTGTTTATAATGCAGTGACTTCCACCACAGAGTCATGTCTGTGTTTAATGCAGTGACTTCCACTACAGAGTCATGTCTGTGTTTAATGCAGTGACTTCCACTACAGAGTCATGTCTGTGTTTAATGCAGTGACTTCCACTACAGAGTCATGTCTGTGTTTAATGCAGTGACTTCCACTACAGAGTCATGTCTGTTTTTAATGCAGTGACTTCCACTACAGAGTCATGTCTGTTTATAATGCAGTGACTTCCACTACAGAGTCATGTCTGTTTATAATGCAGTGACTTCCACTACAGAGTCATGTCTGTGTTTAATGCAGTGACTTCCACTACAGAGTCATGTCTGTGTTTAATGCAGTGACTTCCACTACAGAGTCATGTCTGTTTTTAATGCAGTGACTTCCACTACAGAGTCATGTCTGTGTTTAATGCAGTGACTTCCACTACAGAGTCATGTCTGTTATAATACAGTGACTTCCACTACAGAGTCATGTCTGTGTTTAATGCAGTGACTTCCACTGCAGAGTCATGTCTGTTTATAATGCAGTGACTTCCACTACAGAGTCATGTCTGTTTTTAATGCAGTGACTTCCACTACAGTCATGTCTGTTTTTAATGCAGTGACTTCCACTACAGAGTCATGTCTGTGTTTAATGCAGTGACTTCCACTACAGAGTCATATCTGTTTTTAATGCAGTGACTTCCACTACAGAGTCATGTCTGTGTTTAATGCAGTGACTTCCACTACAGAGTCATATCTGTTTTTAATGCAGTGACTTCCACTACAGAGTCATATCTGTTTTTAATGCAGTGACTTCCACTACAGAGTCATGTCTGTGTTTAATGCAGTGACTTCCACTACAGAGTCATTTCTGTGTTTAATGCAGTGACTTCCACTACAGAGTCATGTCTGTGTTTAATGCAGTGACTTCCACTACAGAGTCATGTCTGTGTTTAATGCAGTGACTTCCACTACAGAGTCATGTCTGTGTTTAATGCAGTGACTTCCACTACAGAGTCATGTCTGTGTTTAATGCAGTGACTTCCACTACAGAGTCATGTCTGTGTTTAATGCAGTGATATCACATGTTTCAGTTTCAACATGTGAAATGTTGTCTTTGCTTTATTTTTATTAAATAATGAATTTAAATTTAAATGATTTGCAAAACATCAAAATCTGTTTTTATCAGAATTGTATGCAGCATCCAAACTTTATTTTAAATTGTGTTGTTTTTAATGTTTTTATTCATAATTTGCACTAAACTCATCAAAAACAATCAAACAGGATGTAAAAATATTAGATGATAGATGCAATTTTAACAGATCACAAAGTATCTGTGCTTAGACTTAATTTAAAAACACTTTTGAGTATGCATCATTTAATATTATGTATGAAAATACAACATTTCTGTTATCATAAAGTGATTTAACATTTCTATCTGTATGACACTGATAACAGGAGACACTGTGGAGAGGCAGAGGCCTGCTGGGGTCCTCCTGCTGAAAGAATCAGAACCTTAACTTTAAATCTAGAGAAGAACAAACATCATCCATCCTTTATTCACTAAAAATATAAAAAATAAACTTCAATAATAAATATGAGGAGCTAAGGGAAGAGAGGAAACATTAAAATAGTTAAAAGCTCTTTTTTGTATATTTACATAAATCCCCTAAAACACAGAAATCCTAATTATTCATTATATTAAATGTTTAAAAGCTTCTTTAAGGTCAAAATGAAGTGATTAAAATAAAGTTTCATTAAAAGGCTGAAAAATAAAACATGTGAAACAAAAGAGAAAAAACAAAGTCGTTAACCTAAATGGAGTGGGATAATAAGAGAAGTTAAAAACACATTTAAAATAATAAATAATATTAAACTTATTAAACAGGCCCTGATAAAATACCTCTGATCCTATAAAGAGATTAAACCAGCAGAGACTTACAACAAGGATAAAATAAAAACCTTCAGATGTCAGAGACGTTCAGGGACCTGTAATAAAAACCACAGGCTGTAATATTAAATCTAATATCTGTAAAGAAGCAGCTGACTGAACTTTAATAATTATCAGATTCATTCACTTTAAAGCGCCTAAAGAAGGAAACTTCAACGACACTCAGACATGCGTTTAATATTTTCATCTTTAACCCACATGTTATAAATCTTCAGGATTATTGTGAAATTATAATATATTATAATATATTTAAGAAGAACTCAATATCTTCCTTTACAGTCTTTATTCTGTGATAATAAAAAACTACAGAAACTATAAAGTTAATATAAAATCCCCGTGATATACATGAGGCCTAGAATTTAAAATTAACCCTTTAATCTGTAATAATCTGATGATAATCTGACTGTATGATTAATCTGTAAACATACTTATTCTCAGCTCTCAAACTTTAAAGTCAAACTTCATGCTCTCCAGTGTTTCCTCCAGCAGCTCTCAGCGGGCTCTCCTCTCTCTCACAGCCGGCAGCAGCAGCTTTGTCCCGGGCAGAGGCTCCGCTCAGGTCCCGGTGTTGTCCTGGAGCTGAACGGATCAAACAGCAGAGTCTCTCTCTCTCTCTTTCTTTCTTTTCTTTGTTTTAAATCTCTGGATGGAGAAAAAAAAATGATCCCAGAGGACGTGAAGTGACGTGACGCTGCAGGTCAGCAGGTGATTGGCTGCTCGGACTGTTTACAATGAAAGGAGCTGAAGCTGCACGTGCAAAGGTGAGGGAAGCTGCAGGAGACATCTGCAGGGGGGACTCAGACTCAGACTCAGACTCAGACTCAGACAAACTGACTGACTGAGGAGGTTAAATACAAATTAACTTAGGTTTTAAATATTTGAAATAAATATAATTATTTTGTTTTTATGAATTATTAGAGACAGAATCCTGCAGAAAAACACATGAGACGATAAATTCAACATGAATTATTTTTAAAGTTATATATAGGCTTCATGTTTTTATTGTGGCAGGATTTTAGTGTTCAGACTTCTGCCTCTGACACTGAACAAACTTCCACTCCAACACTCAGGGGAGATTTATTTAAGTCGATTTGGAAAAACTCAAATGAAGAATGAAACTCTTTAAAAGTCACGAAAATTAAAAGATGGAGATCTTAAATTTCATGTTAGTGTTTATTTGAAAGATGTTTTATAATAAACAAGCCTTACTCTAATGTTCACAATAATTACAAAGCTTTAAAATGTGATTATTATTCATGATTAGTGAAGTTTGTCCATTTTACACTAATGAATGTTAGCACGTTGTTTCAGTGTTTCGTGTTAGCCTATATCAGTAAAAATGACAGGATAAAAAATGATCCCATTAAGAGTTATTTGAGGTCTTGAATTACACAATAAACCAGCTGAGAGACTAGTTTAAAAAATAAAATAAAATAAACAAATAGAACAAAATAATAAATTCATTTTTAAAGTGAATAAAGAAAGACTAACTTTATAAACTCAGAGACAGAAGGTCCAAAAGTTTCTCAATTCTGGAGTCAAAGCTGAGATTTATTCAGATTTTTAAAAGTTAAAATCTCAGAGAGAGAAATCAAAACCATCAAACTTTAAAAAAAACAACAAGTTAATCAATTTTATTTTCTGTTTTAAACTTTTTAATGTGAGGGAAATAAAGAAGGGATGAATTAAAGAGGAAGTTCACTGAATGATGAGTGTGATCAGGTTTTAATTTGAAGGAGCTCACTCAGATCAATCCGCGCGTGAAGAAATAAACCTTTAGATGTGACGTCACTCAGCAGGTGAGACTGAAGTTTATTATTAATAATAAATAATCTCTTTATATAAAGGAGGGAACAGACTGAGACACCTGACAGGTGATCAATAAAGTTCTCCAGCTCAGGATCAGGATCAGGATCAGGATCAGGATCACTTATTGATCAGGTTCGATGAAGCTCAGATCACAGAGTTTGGATGGATCCGTTCCTCTCAGAGTAAATTAACTCAGCGGAAGCAGAAAGTAGGTCCAGCCTGTTTCCTCCTCTCCCCTCTCTCATGTCAGTCTCAGTCCCCATTGTTGGCTGCTGCTGGGTCCACGTCGCTCCGCCCCTCCGTGTGTGGAGTCTGAGTCCGGCGGGATAAGGGATCTGGTCTCCTCGAGCAGCCGATCAGCTGGACTTCTTCCCAGGGAGACCCAGGAAGCAGGAAGCCGGAGGGAGGGAGGGGGACTCAGGCTGCAGAGAGTCGCCGGACTGACCCGACCACATCCATCCAGAGCCCGGGGGGTCCGCATCATGTCCTTCAGCCCCAAACACTCCACCCCCTTCTCAGTCTCCGACATTTTGAGCCCGATGGAGGACAGCTACAGGAGGTTCGGAGGGATGGATCACACCACGGGGGGTCTCGGGTCCCCGCTGGGCCCCTACAGGCAGACCCAGGTCTCCCAGTCCGGTACGCAGCATCAGCAGCAGCAGGCGCAGCAGCACCAGCCGCCTCATCTTCACCATCATCACCACCACCATCACCATCACCACCTGTCCTCCTCCTCTTCATCCTCATCCTCCTCCTCTTCCTCAGCCTCAGCAGCAGCAGCAGCCGCGCTGGGACCCGGAGGGCCGTACCACGTGCCCCCCCACGGGGTCCCCCACGGGGTCCCGCAGTTCTCCGGGGCCGTCGGAGGATTCTGTGGGAACGAGCTGCCGTCCTACCAGGACACCGTGAGGGGGGGAGGAGCGGCCTGGTACAGCAACCCGGAGCCCAGATACCCCACAAGTAAGAAGTTTAAAAAACTAAGTTTCAAAAACAAAGTTTAAAAAACTAAGTTTAAAAAACTAAGTTTAAAAAACTAAGTTTAAAAAACTAAGTTTAAAAAACTAAGTTTAAAAAACTAAGTTTAAATTTGAATCTGAGGAAGTTTGGAGAGAGAGGAGAGGCGCGCGGGACGGGTTGGCCTCCTGGTTTTACGCACGATGGAACAAAAACTGTGTTTTAAAATGTTTAATTACTGCGTGTGTTTGGTGTTAAATAATATAATTAAAGTAATGTTTTAACTTGTATTTTATGACCTTTAAATGTGCTCTAATATTAACATTGACTCTCTCTATAAGGAGGTTAAAAAAGCCTCTCTGGATTTGTATTTATTGACTTTTACGCACGATGGAAACACACTCTGTTTTTAAATGTGTTTAAATATATTTTTTAATACCAAACACACGCAGTAATTAAAGTCACTTTTTAACTTGTATTTTATGAAATTTAAATGTGCTCTAATGTCAACATTAACTCTCTTTATAAGGAGGGTAAAAAGGCCTCTCCGGGTTTGTATTTATGGACGTTTACGCACGAACACAGTGAAAGTTTAAAGCTCTGAATCCATGTTGTTAATATTATCTGATGCATTTAATTAAACTAATGTTGAATGTGTTTTTTTTGTGCAGGTTTGTATTATAATTGATTAATATAATAATGTGCTCTCAGAACAGGACACAGGCCTGTTTCCGAAATGAATTTAAAGTTGTATTCTGTAGTTTTATTTCCCCTCAGCCTCCTGGTTTCTTTATTTGTGTGAGATGTTTTTTTTAAATGAGTTTCGATCCTTCAGAGTCTGACTGAGAGCAGGTCTTTTCTTCCTGCAGTGGTCAGACTCTATAATCAATAATATATATATTTATATATGTGTGTGATTTTAAGATATGCTTATCTTTTACCTCTTTAATTTTAATTTTAATTGCTAATAACTTTTTAATAATTGTTCATTTATAGGCTCTTGTTTGCTTTCTATATTTATTTTGCACTTTGTCTCCTCTGTTACTGTGACACTTGAATTTCCCCGTGTGGGACGAGTAAAGGACTCTGATCTTATCTTGTTGTCTCTGATCATCTGAAGCATGATGGAGGATTTCTTGAGGTGACTGTCTCCAGATAAATTAATTGTAGTTGATTTATTTAGAAATGTTTTGAATATTCTTCTAAGTTTCCAGATTCATGGGCCCCTCCAGTGGGATGAACATGTCCGGGATGGTGGGCTCTCTGTCCGGGATGGACCACAACACCAAGTCCATGGTGACCCTGCACTCCGCGCCGCGCAGGAAGCGGCGCGTGCTCTTCTCCCAGGCTCAGGTCTACGAGCTGGAGCGGCGCTTCAAGCAGCAGAAGTACCTGTCCGCGCCGGAGAGGGAACACCTGGCAGGACTGATCCACCTCAGCCCGAACCAGGTCAAGATCTGGTTCCAGAACCACCGGTACAAACTGAAGCGGCAGGCCAAGGACAAGACGCCGCAGCAGCTGCAGGAGGGAACCGGAGGAGGAGGAGGTGGAGGAGGAGGAGGAGGAGGGAGTCTGTGCCGCTCCTCCTCAGTGTCCCCGGTTCTATCGAAAACCGGTAAGAGCTGCAGGACCGACTCCAGCAGCTCCAACCTGACCGGGGAGGCCATGCAGGGGGCCCCGCAGCAGCAGGTGAACCAGCAGCAGCAGGTGAACCAGCTCTCGTCCACGGAGGAGCTCGAGGATTTATCCCCGAGTCCTCCTCTGGGACTCCACGCGCAGATCAACATGACGCAGACGGACGCGGCGCTGATCGAGTACACGAACAGCATGATCGGGTCCAATTTACTGTACGGGAGGACTTGGTAGGGACCCCTGGAGGGGGACTGATGGGACCCCTGGAGGAGGTCTGATGGGACCCCTGGAGGAGGTCTGAGGGGACCCGGACAGGAGTTGGATTTTTTGGAGAACATTAAAGGCCTCAGACTTCTTTTTAAGGTCTTTGTCTCCGTGCGTAAACTTCTGGTTCTGGTTCCTTTACGCACGTGCGGCTCAGAGGACGCGCTGGTCTGAGTAACAAGGTGCCAAAATAAAAACTGTATATTAGAGTCAGGAGCTGGAGTCAATGTTTCTAACTAAGATCCATCCCTCTGCAGAACGACCCGTTTGTTAAGTCCCTTTTATTGTTTTGTGATTTTAATTAAAACTCTGATTTGAGGAGATCCAGGAGGAAGCTTTCCATTTCTATCAGACACATTTAAATTATTCCAGGTTTGAAATGTATTCTTTGAAGCTCTTTCTCAGTTTAAATGAAATATTCTCACTAAAGGACATTCAGAAGATATTCTTACAGATTTTTTATTGTTTCAGGTTTTTAATTCAAATATCGGACATGTACATGTTTTTTTTTAGAGAGGCTGAAATGAACCTCTGTGTTTTTAAAATGATCTCAGAAACGATGCAGCAGCTCCAGGAGGGATGAAGATGATGAAGAGGAGGTTTTAACTCTGATGCATGAATGCTCCACGCTGCAGATATTCTTCAGTGTTTTATTCCACATTGTTTTTGTTTTGTAATTCTTCTGGGAGATTTATTAAAAAAGAAGTGACCTTTAAAGTGTTTTTGCTTTGATTTGATTTGAGTGAATTTAAAGGAGCAGTCTGTAGTTTCTTCAGCTGAAACAGAGGAGAGTAAAATATTATCCCAACTCTTTATTTTTTGTTTTGGTCTTTTGGAACACTCGGACCACTTCGGACCACTTCGGAGAGACTCCTCTCAAAAAGAAACACATGGGGACTCGGTCCGTGACTCACTTGTATTTGACAAGTTTTACAGGCTGATCATCTTAAAAATCACAAGTTACATAAACACAATGTTTTTGTTTTAAGTCAAATAAAAAGAAAAGAAATTCATTGTACAAGAAGACAATAAAATGAAAAAAGATGACATGTCTCCCCTACAAATATCCGCCGGAATCCCACCCCGTCCAAATGTGGTCCCTCGGTCCACGTCCCCGCTGACTTTAGTTCCAGGGGTATCTCTTGGAGGGAGGAGGGAGAGGGTAACCTCTGCCAGAGCTGAAACTCTGAAACACAACAATATTATTATATTAGTTAGGAGCGATTCTGCATTTAATAAAGACATTAAATTAAATTAAAACTCACAAAAACATTTGAAAAATACATAAAAGGCACGGAGAGATCAGATTTAAATGAAGATTTAAACTAAAGAAGAATGAAAAGGTAACTGCAGTAACACAGAAACTTCATCAGTTATTAAAAATATTTATTTTCACTTTAAAAAATGAGGATTTTTATCTTCACTAAAGACAAGTGACTGTTCAAATTAATCAAATACTAAAATAAGATTAAAGATCCTGTTCCAAGTTTAAAAATGCTTTGATATATTTTATAAAAATAAAACAATGATCTTACAATAATCTACAAACTTAAAAACACTTTTAATATAATAGAATATAATTAAAAATACAAACTTAATTACATCCTGAAGTGTTTTAACTAAAACGACCTAAAATGAGTGAATTCATCTTTTTGAACACTTTGTTTTTTTGCAGCAGATTTATTTGACTTTTTAAAATAATGTCTGAATGTGAACTTTAATTCAGCTCAATCCTGACGTATTTAAAACATCTGATAAAAAGAAGAATTTTAAAATACCTTCAATGAATAAAAAGATTGATCCTGCAGAGCTGAGAGAAATTCAGTTTAGGTATTATTTAATATTTTCCTCTCTAAAAGAGACGGATCAGTGAGTCTAAATGAACAGGAAGGTAAAATAAATAACTGAGTGTTAGAATAAAGTCCTGCTGAGAGCTGATCTTTATGTTCTGATGGATCGTCACATAGTCTGTCTTTAATCAGGAGATAAAGTGATAAACACCAACACGGACTCTTCTTATAGAAGGATGTAAAAACACGACTGAAGGTGAATTCAATCTTTGGAGTTTTCTTTGCTGTGAAGTTTCTGACACTTCTCCCCGTCTCTCCGTTTAATGAAAGGAGACTTTTCTTCCCTCTCACTCCGAGGAGTTCAGACGCCATGTTTCAATTTACTGAGTCCAAAAAGAAACGGCAGAAGAAAGCAGCAGCACTCTGTGTCGCTGTAACGACCAGCTTCTCTTTAAAAAGATCTTCAAATGTTTTTAAAAAATGTTAAATTAAATGTCAAAGAAAAGTGAAACTTTCTCCACTGATCGTTTGAATACAGAGGAACACAAAGAGTCTCAACATGTCAGAACTGTGGAGCCCTGAAGTCCTGCTGATTATTTTCATCAAGTGCACAAAATCAAAACTCTCTGATGTGTTTACTTCATAATAAGATAAATATCTTTCACACAAAGATCAAAACTTATTCCTCCTAAAGATCCTGTGCTCACAAGATCATTATGGGAATAAGATTCTATCTGGAGAGAGAAGTTCTCACTTCTCCAGGACTCCAGGAGTTCAGCAGAGACATGATTTAATTTTTGTTTTTGATACAACTTTTAAAGAAAATGTTCAAAAATAAACTTTCCAAAAACATCAAGAAAGTGAAAAAATTAAAACAGATTTTTTTATAGAAACATTTTTGGATTAATTTCCTGAGATTCTGATAATGATCATCGTGTTTACGTTTGCATCATGGCCGACAGCCAATCAGATCTTCTGATTTGTTTCAGCCATGGAAAATTTAAAAACTGCTCCAAAAACAGGAAAACAACTTCACAGGTAAAAATCAACTTTGTTATTTCAAAGCATGTAAATAAAATATTAACATTTAAGTCAATGTAAAATAAATGTGAAGAGTGGAGACAGATTCCTTTATCAGCTGAAAGGTGAGGCTTGTCCGTCTCTGTCGTCACATTTGAAGGATGTCAATAAAGTTGTAATAAATATGTTCAAACCGTGCGGTCAGTATTTCACAGAAGAAGAATGGAGACATTTTCTTTATTTGTCAGGTCTAACTCCTTTTAAAGAAATCTGACTTTCTGCTCAACATTTTCAGATTAAAGTCAGAAATGGAAAAAAAATAATAATCTGAAAAAAAAACAAACAAAAAAAACAATCCACAACATAGAAATATAAAGGAAGTAATCCTCTGGAGGGATATGGCCACTTAAGAATAAATTAAATCTGTAATTCTGTCTTTAATTTATTCTCATCTATTTCAGATTTTTTTCTAAGAATTCAAACATTCTCAAAATTCTGACCTTTTATTTTGTAAAGTGGAAAAAAAAAAAAAGTCTGAATAAAGAAAAGTCAGACTTTAAATATGAAAGTCAGAATTCTGACTTTTCTCTCAGAATTTCAAGTTTAAAAAATCTGGCATGAATCTAGTTGAGATTTTGCTGCTTAAGAAAATCAATTTATTTTTAAATCTTTTTCAAAATTCTGAAAATTTTGGCCTCTGAAGGAAAAAATGAAGGATGGTATTTTTTATTAAATTCAGAATTCTAACTTTCTTCTCAGAGTTCAGATTAAAGTCTGAATTCTGTGGAGAAAGTCAGAAGCTGATTATTAAATTGAATAAAATGTTTTAGAAAACTTTAGTCCCTTTGATTTAAAATTTGACTCTGATGCATCAATAAAGATGATCTTAGATATTATAATCAAACTTTCTACTTTTAAAATGAGTTTCTGAATAATAAAGACATCTTTAAAAACGTCCTCAGTGAGACGATCTTCTTCCAATCAAACATGTTGTGGATCAAAGTTCCTGAGCTTTGTTTTATGACACCACTACACTTAATTTAAGTATTTAAACCCCTGTGATGGTTTAATAAGTCCCATAACTCTGATTTAATATAGAGTTATGATTACACAGACAAAGAGAGAACAGGTTTAACTTTATGAACAGAGTTAAAGACGTGACGTCAGAGTGAGTGAAAACATGGAGGATCAGTGTTGTAAGGGTTAAAAGAGTCAGCTCTCCTCAGGCTTGTGTTTCACAGTGATGGAGTTACCTGATGCTGCTGCCCCCGGTTGTCACGGTTCCACTCCTCTCTGCGTTGATCGAAGCGCTGCTGGTAGCCGCCTGGCCCCGCCCCTCCCCGGCCACGGCTCTGGTTCTGCTGGTACGACGAGTGCTGAGACTGCTGGGCTCGATCCCAGCCGTGACCCCCTCTCCCTCCACTCCCCCCGCTGTAGTGCTGCTGCTGCTGCTGCTGCTGCCTGCAAACACACACACACACACACACACACACCAGTCTCTGTTAAGTACACTCCACTTCAAGGTCTTAAATCCACGCACAGATTCTCCTGCGCGCCGGCGTGGCGGCGGTCCTGGCCGTGTTTTTGTCTGAAGAGGACGTGAGGCCTTGGAAGAAGAGACACCTGCACTAAACTGGAACCTGCAGGACTGTGAGCGTGACGCTGACGAGGATCAGAGTTACCTTCATGAGTCCTCACAGGTTACAAACACTCAACGCCAACGACCGTCAGGAGGAAGTGACGGCCATTTTGGAGGAGAGAAACACAAAGTTACACGAACATGTTCCTCAGATTTAATCTGAACAGGAAACTGAACCGTGACTCCTCTGAATCAACATCAACCTGTCCTCTCTCTCCTCATGATGTTAAATCTGTCTCTAATGATCTGAGAGGATAGAAATGTTTGTTTACATGTTCCTGATGTTGATGGTTGGTGTCCAAACAAACATCTGTCTTTACTTTCTGTGTTCATTCAGTTTGTGGGATCAGGATGTTGATATGACTTAATTTTCTAAGATGAAATACCTTCTTTAATCATTCATAAGTTTAAAATAGAGACATGAAGCCTCAATGATACAAAATATAATCTTCAAACATCAAAGAGTCGATCATTAAACCTCTCAGACGAACATATCTGATGTTTTCTCATATTTAAAATGTATGATCTGAATGTTTTTGTGTTCTTCAGACTCAAGTTTAGAATAAAGTGACATTTAAAACACTTTTTAATCATTTTTATTCTCAATATTTAAAAAAGGAATCAGTGGATCCTCTAAGAAAAGTAAGAGACAGTAAAGAAGTTTAAGAAGTGATAAGTCTGTTAAACTTGTATATTAAGTTCAATTAAACACATTCTTTCTTTAAATCAGGAACTGGTGATCCAAATAAACAAGTTCAGAAGTTTATTGTTGAATTCAACTTCTGACTTCACCTCCAGGATCAAACGCTCTGAAGTGTTCTCTCAGTTTTTATTTCAGATGGACGTTTAAAGAAAGAGGAGAGGTGGATCATCGAAGCATCGATCCACAGAGCTGAGGTTTATCTGGTTCATCAGTCAGAGAAGTAAAGACTCTGAGACTCTGAGAGTCTGGACTCAGGCGTGTTTCTCCTCCTGTGGACCTCCAGGCGACCTCTGACCTCGCTCTCGACCTGCGTTTACGGAGACACGGAGTCCTCCAGCAGATAAAACATCCTCTCCTGACAGACTTAGCGGAGCTTCACATGAAGGAGCTCAGAGTATGAAATGAAACATATTCACATATGTCTGGGATCTTCCTCATCCTCTGAAATGAGGCGGCCGCATTGCATCGTGGGACCGAGTGAAGAGTCGGCACGCCACGGCCCTCCAGACCCGGGCCGGACAATGTGTCCATGCAGCCCCTGATATTAAAAGTCTCTTCTTTGGAACAATGAGGAGAGCTGAGAGTGAGAGCCGCAGACCCCCCATCCCTCATTACTGAACCATGTCACACTCTGGACAGAGCCGGACTTAACCGAGCGCTGGAATCCGTAATCCCCCTCCTCTCCAAGTTCCTCCTGCATTTCATTTGGTCCGTCCCGAGCAGCTAAAGAAACTGTGTTCAGTCTCTGCTAATAACTACTGACCCGAGGTGACACGCCGCCACAATGGGCCTGAAAAGTTGAACCGGGGAACCTGATTAGGACTTTTGGAGAGGTCTGGAGCCAGAATCAATAGCCGGTGTGTGCAGCGCGGGGAGCTGCGCAGCCTCCGGCAGCATTAGTGATGCCTCATTAAGTTGCACAAACCTCCTCAAGAGAAATTTGTTTTAGAGCGACGGGGAGAAATCTTAATTCAGCTCCCCTGACGGAGGACGGCAGAGCGCCAGAGTGAAAGACGGGAGGGACGAGCAGCAGCGAGCGCTCACACACCGGGGCCTTGACATGTTTAATTCTAACTTTGATTGTAAAAAAAGAGAAACAAGCAGAGGGACGAGAGAGAGGAGAGGACGGGAGGACGGTTCATTTCTAACAGCTTCAAAAACAGGAAGCCGGCCGTGTTGAGCGGTCGATGAAGTCCTTGGCTGACAAAGCAACAAAGAGCAAACCTATCTGAGCGTGGAGAGAGGCAGACTGACGCGCTGCCTCCATTCTGGGTCAGCGTTTGAACCAGACTCCACCACATGAGTCGATGTAACAGGCAGGACCACAAACATGAACTCAGCACGGCAAACGCTCACAACACACGACTCACCTTGGGAACTGGGGCTGCTGGAAGGAGGGCGGCGCTCCCAGCAAACTGTTGTGCTGCCTGGAATCTGCAGGGAACAAAGACGACATGAGTGCTTCAGTCCGCTGAAGTTTGAAATACCACAGAGCAGAGAGAGAGGACCGCGGCGTTAAACCTGGTTTCAGCCTTTTTTAGAACAAATGAAACCTAAAGATGGAGCACGGGTTCTTTATCCTCAAAGTTTCAGAGTCATAAACAAGGAGGAACATTTACATCGACAGCTTTAAGAACACTTATCAGTTACACTGCATTAAAACCTTCAAAAACATCCAAACATGCACAAAGAAAAGAACATTTCACACTGAACACATCTTAGTTTCACTTTCTGCATGAAACCGTAAAAAGACTTAAACATAATCTCAGTTTCATCGTTCAGAAGCTCAAACTAGCTTCAACTCTCAAACCTCATTCATGAGATTCACTTTAATCCCCCGATAGATCCATAAAGAAGAACAAACATCTCCATTTAAACCAAAGACACTGACTAAGGGATCATTTTCTGATCTTATTTTTGTCTCTTTTCAAACATGAATCACTTTCTATCTTCACAGAATCATGAACATGTTTTTTACATTATCAGCATCTAAAGTCAACTTTTACCAAATAAAATGAAACAAAACTGGAAAGAAATCTTCAGTTTTATTGATTAAAAGGAGAAAACAGGAAAGTATTCTGCATGAGCAGCATCTTTAGTCCACTTTTATGACTTTAAAAAACAGATAATCTGAAGTTCTGTTGTTTTAAAGAACATTTAAAGCGTCTTGTGTTAACTTTTGAACTAAAACTAAAAAGGTAATCTTAAGTTCTTGTTGCTCAGAGGCTCAAAGTGGTTGGATGTGGACTTAAGCCTCTTCAATTCAAAGTGTTTCTGTGTGCTCTAAATCTAAATCTTCTCTGATGGCAGCGACATCCCAAAAAATCTAAGAGTTCAGAAATCTCATCAATCAGGAACCAAACCAGGATTTTAATCTGAGCCTCTTCAGTAGAAAACGAGACCTGAAGGTTTTCAAGCTGCATCTTCAAACTCTGAATCTGAATCAGCCTTCATGAAATATTTCACTTTAACAGGTTCAGATCTTCTCTCCTGAATTAAATCAGTGATCATTGAGCTTCACTGATCAGATCAGCCTCAAAATTAAAACACTAACAGTGTTCTTTGAGTTAAACGGCAGAGAAACCTTTAAAGATCTCATCTTTAAAGTTTTCATCTTTAGAAGCCGGAACAGGACAGATATGCATTTTAGCTTACATTTCAATCTAAATGAAATAAAACTGGATCATAGAAAGGAGGAAATATTCTGCATGAAGTGCGTCTTCATTAGGTGTGCTTGGTTTTAAAATGCAGTATCACTCCTGGCTCTAAAGAAACCCCCTAACCATCTCGTGTTTCATCAATTAAAGGCTGGAAACAGGAGGATTCCTGTTCTTAGTCCCTGAAGAAGGAACAATTCTCATGAACATCATCTCATGTTGAGTTTGTTGAGTCAGACGGATGAGGAAACCAGAAAAATTCAAACTTTGTATTGATTAGAAACCTAAGAGAAGATATCATTGGTCTTATTCGGTGCAGAGTTAATTAAAGAGATTGTTTCTGCTCGTTTTATCTCAAATGTTAACTTCTGGTTGAATTTAAAATCTAACAGGATCTCACAAAAGGAGAAATATGTCACATTTACATCATCTCAAGTTCACTATCCTGAGTTATAATGTGATTGAACGTGAGGACATCTGTACTCTTACTGTTTAGAAGCTGAACCAGGATTTATATTTGAGCCTCTGAAGAACAAAATGAAACCTGAAGATATTTTCTGGTGTTCTTATTTGTGTATCCTCAAAGTGCATCCATTAAATAAGTGTAACATCTGAGTGAGACTGTAAAAAAATGTGAAATATTTTGACTTTGATAAAAACTGAGATCCTCTGAGGTTTCTTCTGTTAAACAGGTAAAAGAAACAGGATGAGCTCTCGAGGCTCTTTGTGAACAGGATCATAGAGAGGAGGAAATGTTGATGTGAATGGCATCCTCAAATGTGATTACACCTGATCACATCTTTAGTTTTTTATTGTTTGGACGTCCAAGCAGCAGGATTAGTATTTGAGCCTCTTTAGGACGCTGAATAGGATCATAATAAAGGATTAACTATTAACAGGATGAAAGAAAGGAAGAAGTATTCTCCATTAAAGCATCATTAGGCGAGCTCTCGGGTTAAACTGCAGGGAAACAGGAAAATCTCCGGTTTCTGTGACGGTTTGATGTTGAGACGAATTAACCCGACGCAGACCGAAGTGAGAGAAATAAAGAAGGAAAAGATGAAGTATTTCCTCCTGTTAGGATGAAGCTCTGTCAGGAGGAGCGTTGGAGGCTGGAGGCAGAGCGAGGCAGAGAGAGGCAGAGAGAGGCGGACGAGGGAGAGTCACATTTGCATTTTTTGTTCAGGAAAATGAAATAAGCATTCAGCCGGCAGCATTGTGGACGCCTCAAGTACCCTGGTTCCATCGCTGCGAGCCCTTCACAAAGACACACTTATAAAAAAAAAAAGAGGAGCTAACGGCTTCTTCCAGATTCACTGTTGCCAAGGCGATGACCAGCTGCGAGCCGTGGACTTGTTTGTTTATCGGGGCCGGCCGGCTGAGTGGATGGGCTCAGGGCGGGTGAAGGGGGCCACGATAAAAAATAGAGAGAGAGACCCTGATAGACTCACATTTACAAACCCGGGGAGGGGGCCGGAGTTAAAAACCGGGGTTCCACCGATACCGGGGACAGAAGCCGATTCTGAATCTGCGATTTCAGCCGATACTGAGCGTGTGAGGGAGGCAGGGCGCCATCGGGAAGGTCATGTGACGGTTTAATAACAACAGAATAATTTAACTGGGTCATTGTTTTCATCTTCAAAGGATTTACTCTCATTACTGGACCGCTGCACTGATTACAGTTTATTATATAACATTTGAAAATCAGGACTGTTTTACATATTCAGAGGTTTTATATCAAACACACATTTAGACTCTTCTTTGTTTTCACAGATTCTTCTTTTCTTTTACTTTGGAGTCTGGGGATTTTTACTAACATCAAGAAAATGAGCACATCTGTTCAGACGCACAGGAAACTGTTAGTAAAGATTAGAACCTTCACTTTGTGTCTTAAAGCTCCTGTGAGGATTTTTCAGCTGGTTAATAAAGAGGTGAGCACTTGTTAGTCAATCTAATTGGTGTCGTGGTACCAACACATTAATTAAAAACATTTTTTGTGTGTTTTTATAAGATAGGGAAGCCGGAGGGAGAGACAGGAAGAGAGCGGGGGAATCGAACCAGTGAACTCTGCAATGAGGTCTAAAGCCTCTGTACATGGGGCGCACCTAAACCGCTAGGCCACCAGTGCCCCGCCGATTCATGTATTTTTGACAGCTGTGTTGCGTTTCACTCATAGACTGAATAAAATATACGCTGTTTTGAAGCCAATCGACGGCGGCAGCCATATTGGAAATGCTGAACTCAACCAGGCAGAGTGTGACGTAAAGGGGCGGAGTTTGAGCCTCCTAGCCAACAGCTAGGTGTGCCAGACCGGGAGTCAAGTCAGTCATGTCCTTATTTGGGTAAAAACTTGTAATCTTAATATCTCCTGAACCGTCACGTTAGAAATAACCCCCCCCCGTACAGTGTGTGCTGATAGAGAGATTAGCTTCTTAGGGCCAAGCTGTTTTCTGAACCAGGCTGTAAACATGTTTATTAATGCTGCAAAGATCCTCTTTTTCCCATTCATGTCTATGTGGTTTCTGGTGTTTCTGCAGCCAGCCTCAAGTGGATTCTCGATGTATTGCAGTTTGTAACACTTCAGCATCGGCTTCATAGTTTGAGACCGGAGGTTGCCGCTTAGTTTCAAGTGTGCAAATTTGGTGCGGTAAACTCTGACCTTTCTTGCGTTTCCACAGTGAACTCTACGCTTCAATAGAAGCGTGTCGGCTGAGAAATAGCTTGCTTTTCATTTCAGCATATATGTGAACTGATAACATCATCTCTTCTGCTGCTGTTATGTGTCTCATGCGGCGAAAATCAGGAGAATAGAAGGCAAATTTTTCCATGAGCTGCACGCAAATCTCAGCCAAAATACAGAAATAAATATCACTTTACATCAGCTTAATTGTTAAAAGCATAACGAAGGGAGCAGGAAAGCACTTCCTGAATACTTTTCCAAACAAAAGCCTGATATGTATTTTCTCTCTCGATACTCCTGTTGTTTTCACACGATGCTTTTATTGTGAAGTTTTGCCCGGGACAGTTATTTGGTAAAGAATCACCTTGTATAGCACTCTCTCTTTTAAAAGTCATCACTTGTTGGGTTGGCTGGAAGTAAGCTCTGTTAATCATTTAATAACATAAGGTTGCAGAAAATATTTAGTCTCAACAACAGAACCGTGATATCTATAGAAACAAAATGTGATATCTGAATTCTTGGACGCTGCTTAAAATCCAACCAGGAGAAAAAATATTCTCAAATCCAACATTTTGATATCTCGGCTGGCTTTAACAATAAAAACATAGAATGGGAAGGGAAATGATGCATGGTCTGGGTCAATAATTCTACAGTGGAAGCACAGAAACTACAGATATCCAAAGTTCTGTTGAAACACTCGAACACTCGAAGCATGAGACTTCTGGAAGAGCGAGATTGACAGTGAATTATCATGAATATATGTCCTGCTGTGCGCTCAACATCCGCCCCCCCTGACCTCTAATGGGAACTCGAGGGAGCTGGAGAGTCTGCGTGAACGTTTCGGCTGTTTGCGTTCACACATGCAGCTCATCCTGAATGTTTCTGGAGTTTTGTGCAGAAGTGAAAACAGCTACAGACGGAAACTTTGAGATGAAGAATGAATTAAAGGATGAATGGAAATAAAAACAGAGCTGCAGATTTAGAGGAGCTTGGACCAGTATGAGGATGATGTTTCAGAGTCTTCAAACATTTTGAAGCTCATAATAAAGTGAAACAGTCCTGATAAGTTAAAGTGAAGTAAAGCAGGACTTATTCCACCATCTCTCTGCTGACCGCTGCAGTGAGTAGTAAAAAGACACAATTAGCAGCCAGCAGGCAGACTGCTGTCGGCACATTATCATTTGGTTTTTGTCATTCAGTTTTCATGTTTGATTATCTCCTCCACCAACAAACTTTAAGTGGACCACCCAGCCGGGCTCCAATTATAACCCCACAACACTCCGGTCTTCTTCCCCGATGCCTCAAAAGAGAGAATCCCAAGTGGACACCTGTCAATCTCCTTAATTAACAATGATCTGAAAGTGTATAGACCTCCAGTCTGCGCCTCACAAAAGCCAACAAAGGATTACGCTTTAAATCCTTAAAACATGCGGCGTCCACTGTATTAACGCCGGGATTACAACCACGCTAAACAACTAAACGTCTCTCTCCGCCCTCTTTTCAATTAGTTCAGCGACTATTTGACTCAGCTCCGGTCCAGCCGGCTCAGGACCGGCAGACGCAGGACAGTAACTTTTCTGTGCGCCGGACAAAGACGACAGACGGACTCACAGAACTCCATCAGCTCTACCACTCCACCAAGATTAAAACCTGAGAAGAAGGCGAGCGCAGGGAAGAGTATTTCTTGATTTATATCAAAGAATCACAGGGACTTGAGTTTATTTGAATATTTTCTTAACTGCTGATTGTTCCATACTCACTTCAAGTACATATACAAAGTAAATTCAAAGTCTTAAAGGAGTTGAATCGCAGCCGAAGAAGAATTCAGAGTGAAATAAGCAAAACTTTGAATTAAACTCAACTTTAATTAAATTAAAGGTGCTTAAAGATCAGCATTCAAATCATATGGAGTAAAAAAGAACCAATAAATCACAAAAATGTGCAATGCATTAACTATGTTCCACTCACACGCTGCTGCTTCTTCAGCACAGCTATTCACATGATAAAGCTCAAGCCTCGCTCTGTTTAATTACTCCGTCCTTGGATTCATTCATGCAGGGGAGAGAAATTTATAGAATTATAGGACGATATCAGACACATGATTGTGAATCCACTGAAAGGCGAGTATCAGGAATATTGAGATCTTGTCAGGTGCTGTAATACCTTCCTCTAAAGGTTTGTGTTTAAGTGTCTGGTTCACCATTACAGACCTGATCCCTGAGGCTGCACACTTTCTAAAGATGTTCGAGCGCTCGCAGGGAGTACAAGTGAAAGGAGGAGCGACGATCTCCTGGACTGTTCTGAAATTTTAAGACATAAGACGACTGAAAAGACATTTTTTCGAGTCCTTTTTTTGGCAGTGGAGGAAATTTTTGTCAGAATACAGAGAGTAGAAATTGTTTCCTCCAAGGCCACGTGTGTTTGGTGGCTCCTTGTTGCTGAAGTCGCCTCACGGTTGGTGTCAGCAGCTATTGTGTGCAGTTGTTATTCTCAAGTGGGCGGTGGAGTTTGGAGGCTTATCAGCCGCTGTGACCGCTGGTGGAATCTGTTACTTTGCTGCCCCGGTTAAAATTTGGTGTCACTGAGTGTCAAGACAATAATGGCGACCAGCAGAGACTCCCCGGCTGGTTATTAAACACAGGCCGGTCCGGCTGCGGCGCACAAAGACCCGCAGCACGGTTCAGAGGCGGCGTGTTGACACATCACCGCAGGAGGTAGCAGTGTCGTCAAAGGGGGAAGTTAACTTTGGTTTCAACCCTCTTCAGAGCGCATCACACAGCCCAATCAAACAGGACCCCCCCCCTCCCTGGAGGCTTTTATCAGAGGGGGCCACTGTGTCCAGCCGAGCCACTCCACAGTCTCATTACCAGGTCTCCCACAACGCTAATCAGCGACCAACCCCCCCCCCCACAAAAGCCCGGAGCAAAGCCTGCAGTGATTACTGGCCGAGCAGAGGATTGGCTCAGAGAGAGAGCGCTGTCTGGACAAAGGCGAGCTCCGGCCTCCTGCTGCAGGATCAGGCCCACTCGTCTGGATAATCACATTCCTCGGGACGGATATGTCATCGCTGCCCAACGTCCAGTTTATCCATGTTTAAGAGGAATCAGAGGAATCAGACATTCAGAGGGATTTTTAACTAGTTTTATCACCCAGCTCTCTGATACCTCTCTTCAACCAGCATGAACCGGGTTGTATTTCTGGGCTGGTTGAACTTGTGAACAAAGCGGCACCCATTCGCCCGCTCGAGCCCGTGGAAGAGGCACGCCATGACGTCAGATTTACGTGACCGCTTTTCCCAGCAGCGCTAGCGTGAACTTTCCCTCACAGCAACAACAACGATGGAGAACAACGGCAGCTCGTCTCCTCGGCCGACCGCTGCTTTGCCTTTGAATCCATTAGTCTCTTTGATTTGTTCTCTGCAGGACGATGGAGGAAACACGTTTGGTTTGTGTTTTTGATCACGGCAACCCCGCCCCTCGAACAGCAAAGAGTTGGAGCCGCTCTGGAGCCGGTTCACTTGCAGTCGAAACATGAAAACCAGTTCTCAATCGTGCGCCGGCTCCGAACCGGCCCTGAAACTGCCTCGGTCAAAAAGGGGTAACACTGATCTTCCGGTTGCTGCTTGATCCTGATTGGTCGAAACCCCTTGACGACGGTTATTAACTTTCACTAACAAGGTCAACACCAGAGGCAAACTGATCACATGTCACGTCAGATCAATCCATTTAAATCAATAAAATCATCTTTAATCAATGTTTAACAATGTGTTTGTATTTTAAGTATCCACCGTTCATCCACTGAAAACTTTTAAAATTGTATTTTTTAATTGTTTGTTATTGAAAATATGTTTGTTTTAATGTTGTAAGGTGACCTTAAGTGTCAAGAAAGGCGCCTATAAATAAAATGCATTGTTATTATTACGTTAGTGGTGAGCAGGTAGTTATGGGAAATAGAATCACGACAGGGTGAGACAAGACCCTGACCCTGTCAGCTGCACACAAAGTCTGCACATTGCAATGTATTTAATTGAGCCACCTTATGCTACAGCTACTCCTGTTTACGGTCAACATCCCTTTCTCCAAATCAGGACTAAGATGTGATACAGGTCCATGTAGGTTTTGGGAGGAGTAACTCAAATGTAATGTGATTTATTTGCAGTTATAGTGTGTTTATCAAATAGTCTTAATTAGTAGTAAAAGCAGGATGCACTGAGTTCTGGGCATGAAAGTGTTAAAAAGACTATCCAGAGCCAGGAAAACCTCCATGAGTCTGTGCCTATCATCCCTCAGGGACAAAATTGACGGTTTGGACCTTTAAACAGACAATCATCAGAAGAAGTTTGATTTAAAAACCCTGCATCAACTTGGTACTCCATATAGTCAACCTGATCTGATAAAAATCACCCAGAAGCAGACCTAGAATTAAAGACGAGCCGTGCTACACATCCAGAAATCTTCCTATCAGGACAAGTAACAATCCCCCCCGATGATGATGAAAAAGAACAGAGGCAGTGGGATAAAAAAAGACCGTTCTGGAGCGCTAATTGCCAAGTTTAACATTAAGAACGAGCGGCAGAGGCCAGGGGAGGTGCTGCTGCGATCCGGAGGAGCCAAAAACCCCCATTTGCATCAAGTGCCACCAGAATAGCAGCGACTCCCCCGCACGCCATCAGTGGGCAGATGAGATTATTCATCTACTTGCAAATTGGCACATCAAAGTCAAACTGGAGGAGAGCTGGCAGAGGACCGCGGGGCCGAGGCCGGGGCGGGCGCGCGGCGTGATTAGGAGCCGGGGAAGAGATTCAGCCTCCATATGTGACGAGCCCTTCAGCGAACTCGCACATGATGAACAAAACGCAGAGATTTAATTATTTGTTTCTGACGGAGCGACGGCGTGACAGCTGCTTATAGGAAATGTACCGTCCTCTGAGAGGGAAATGAAATCTATACGTCTGTCTGTATGAAGAACAAACTGCTGTCACGTCAAGATGCAGGATCTGAGCTCTGGCTCAAGGACTCGGGCAGGAGAGAGAGGATACTGTGCTCGTGTAGAACAGTAGTTTGGTGGAACGGGTGTTGCTCTTATTGAATCTTTTGTGCTGCAGACGCCATTGTTGATAAAACTCGTACAGGAGGAAGTTACTTATTTACATGATTAAATTATAATGATGTAAAAAATGTGTCACTTTATTTGAGTTTCCATGCAGTGGAAGTTTATAGTGAAAATGTGGGAGGACTCTGTTGAACACTGGAAAGCAGTGAAATGTTAAAATACAGTTTGAGGTTTGGAGTTTTCAGTCGGTTTTCTCTGTCCAAGCTGAACAATCACTGATCTTTTCATGAGAGGTAGACCAATTTGAAGAAGAGGCAACTGAGAACCAAAGAACAGTTTCTGGAAGAATTAAATGGGACTGCTGTGACGAGTAGGGTCGTAATAATAGAGAACTTTATAATGCATTGTTAAACACAAGGCTGCAGCTCTGAGTCCCACAATCCACCAAATCTAATCCTTCATGCACAACCTTGGAAACACAAGTTTGCAAAAGTCCACTTAGAGTTTTACAAAACTTTCCACTACTTCCAGCTTTAGTTCAAATTCAACCAGCATGTGTTTAATGCAGTGACTTCTACTACAGAGTCATGTCTGTTTTTAATGCAGTGACTTCCACTACAGAGTCATGTCTGTGTTTAATGCAGTGACTTCCACTACAGAGTCATGTCTGTGTTTAATGCAGTGACTTCCACTACAGAGTCATGTCTGTATTTAATGCAGTGACTTCCACTACAGAGTCATGTCTGTGTTTAATGCAGTGACTTCCACTACAGAGTCATGTCTGTGTTTAATGCAGTGACTTCCACTACAGAGTCATGTCTGTGTTTAATGCAGTGACTTCCACTACAGAGTCATGTCTGTGTTTAATGCAGTGACTTCCACTACAGAGTCATGTCTGTGTTTAATGCAGTGACTTCCACTACAGAGTCATGTCTGTGTTTAATGCAGTGACTTCCACTACAGAGTCATGTCTGTGTTTAATGCAGTGACTTCCACTACAGAGTCATGTCTGTGTTTAATGCAGTGACTTCCACTACAGAGTCATGTCTGTTTAATGCAGTGACTTCCACTACAGAGTCATGTCTGTGTTTAATGCAGTGACTTCCACTACAGAGTCATGTCTGTGTTTAATGCAGTGACTTCCACTACAGAGTCATGTCTGTGTTTAATGCAGTGACTTCCACTACAGAGTCATGTCTGTTTTTAATGCAGTGACTTCCACTACAGAGTCATGTCTGTTTTTAATGCAGTGACTTCCACTACAGAGTCATGTCTGTGTTTAATGCAGTGACTTCCACTACAGAGTCATGTCTGTTTTTAATGCAGTGACTTCCACTACAGAGTCATGTCTGTTTATAATGCAGTGACTTCCACTACAGAGTCATGTCTGTTTTTAATGCAGTGACTTCTACTACAGAGTCATGTCTGTTTTTAATGCAGTGACATCCACTACAGAGTCATGTCTGTGTTTAATGCAGTGACTTCCACTACAGAGTCATGTCTGTGTTTAATGCAGTGACTTCCAGTACAGAGTCATGTCTGTGTTTAATGCAGTGACTTCCACTACAGAGTCATGTCTGTGTTTAATGCAGTGACTTCCACTACAGAGTCATGTCTGTGTTTAATGCAGTGGCTTCCACTACAGAGTCATGTCTGTTTTTAATGCAGTGACTTCCACTACAGAGTCATGTCTGTGTTTAATGCAGTGACTTCCACTACAGAGTCATGTCTGTTTTTAATGCAGTGACTTCCACTACAGAGTCCTGTCTGTGTTTAATGCAGTGACTTCCACTACAGAGTCATGTCTGTGTTTAATGCAGTGGCTTCCACTACAGAGTCATGTCTGTGTTTAATGCAGTGACTTCCACTACAGAGTCATGTCTGTGTTTAATGCAGTGACTTCCACTACAGAGTCATGTCTGTTTTTAATGCAGTGACTTCCACTACAGAGTCATGTCTGTGTTTAATGCAGTGACTTCCACTACTGAGTCATGTCTGTGTTTAATGCAGTGACTTCCACTACAGAGCCATGTCTGTGTTTAATGCAGTGACTTCCACTACAGAGTCATGTCTGTTTTTAATGCAGTGACTTCCACTACAGAGTCATGTCTGTGTTTAATGCAGTGACTTCCACTATAGAGTCATGTCTGTGTTTATCCTCAGAGTAGAGCTTCATTAAAACAGACTCTCCTCTGTATCCTAGGTAACGGAGGTGTTTGTGTGGGCGTGTCTTACGTTGGAAAGGCTGGTGTCCTCCTTGTTGTCGGTAGCTTCCTTGATGGTAGTTGCCTGGTGGTGGGGCGCTGCTGTACTGTCCTCCATGTTGGTTTCTGTTCATACTGTGACTGCAGGAAGAGAAGAAGTCGTATTCACAACATTGCATCCTTTGAGCATCAGACCACCTCAGGTTAAACAGAAATGATCTTAACTGGAGATTTAAGATGTTGATAATTGATGACAAATTAAAAATGCAAGCATGTTTTCTTTTCAGGGACCTCCATGAAGTGTGATTCTGTCTTCATACTTAAGACTCAGTCCCTGTCAACACTGAAGAGTGAATTATTTGAAATCAAAGAAACAAAAAGATCCATTTGGTTATTGTTTTTTTTCCCAGCAGCCTCTGAGCACCTGCCTGTTTGGCCCCATCAAAGCACATAACTGCCTGAATTACTGAATTAACGTCGTAGTTTAGTCTGAAAAAGAAAAAAAAAATTGGACTACACTGTGTTTCCTCAAATCCGTGCATAATTAATTCCCAAACACGCCACTGTCGGACCGAGCCAGATGTTCAATTATTCACATTTCCTTAATGATAATATCAATGTGTGGAGGAGGCAGCTTAGATCATAATCAAGCATGGCTGGTTAATGGGGACCGTTAGGAGGGGAGAAACAAACATTTAAACACATTTTACATTTTAAAATACTGTAATCCTCTCTGAGATCTGAGCTCTGAGTCACTGCAGAATCAGCAGGCTTTGTTTCACACGTCTGACTGTAAAACCATATCATCAGACGTTTATGAAGCAGGTGTGTTTGTTAATTAAAAACTACATTAAGATGTTTAAGTCTGTGCATTTTATAAGAGTGATATCTTTTGACATAATTCAAATGTGCATGAAAAAGGAGCTCTCTTAAATCTGGATGTTTGTCAGTGCTGAAGAGGTTTATCCCTGCACAGACTTGTTAACCTAAAGCCGCCGTCTGCATTTGAATGATATGGAAATGTAAAGCCAACAATCCTTTATGTTTTCATGCTCCTCAATCTGCAGCTAACTTTCTAATAACAGGCTGGAACGACAGAACACCAATCCCCTGTTTGTGTCAACCACTGACTGTATATAAATATGGATGACGCGCCTCCAACTTCTCCCATTGTGAAAGAATGAAGCCAAAATACACCTGCAAAGAGTAGTTCTGACCGCCGCAGCTGAAGACATGACATCATGCTGCTCCCAATGACCGAATCTCAGATTAAATTAACAATAACACTTCATCAATCAATCTTTATTAGCATCGCGCCAAATCACAACAAACATTATCTCAAGACGCTTTTACAAACAGAGCAGGTCTAGACTGATCTATGTCAAATTATGAACAGAGAACCAACACCAAGACAGGATCAGACTCAGTCTGACCCCACCTTAATCCACCATGAGCATTGCACATCGCAGTAATAACAGTAACAGGCAGAAACCTCCAGCAGAACCAGACTCATGTTAGACAGTCATCATGTCTCGACCGAGTTGGGTCTTGAAAGAGGGATAAAGGGGAGTAAGAGAGAGAGGTGATAGATACTTTAAAGCTCCCTCGGGTTGGTACAGATCCTTTAAATTAGACACTCATGGTTACACCCTAAAGAACTTAGAAACACCTCTACACAATCGTGCAGGATTTTGTTTGTTAGCCGCTGAAGTTGCTCTTCTTCCTGCCTGCTGTGTGTCTCTGCTCGGCCCTCCATCACAACCATAACACTGCTAATTGTCCTCAGTCAAATGTCGGCCAACGTTTTTTAAGTCCCTCAAAATTTGGGTGTTAACGTCCATTTCAGACGGACTGTAGGCGAAGGAAAGATGCGCAGAATAGAGTCCAAGATAAATGTCCCTGTTACCCCTTTTCGACCGAGGCAGTTCCACAACTGATGGTTTTGCAGGGATACTAAAGAGTGGAGGTCTTCCCTTCAAAAAAAATCACTATAAAAGGTCTAAAACTAATAAAACATTCTCCTCCAGCTTTTGTGAGGGGGACTGAATATGAATAAAGCTTACCCCAGAGCACGGAAACCAGACTGGCCCAGGTGAGCCTGCTGCCTGTTGGGGTTGAAGCCCAGCTGAGGTCTCCATGAATCCCTGTTCCCCCTCTCCCAGTCCTCTGGCTTCAGGACCTTATTGGGCATCCTGAAAAAATTATTGAATAAAAACACAACACAGAAAAAATGAACAGAACTGCAATGAGACAGAAAACATAACAGCTAACCTCAGATCTGTTGTTTTAGAAACAGTTGATACTTTTTAGTTCAATTTAATATCTAAATAAATTATTTTGATTACTGGGGCACAAGTGTGGTCATTTTTTTTACATTATTAAAACATTGAGGGCCAAATCTGGATTTACCCACTGCTGCCGGTTACAGATAGACTGAGAGGAAGTGGAAAACTGTCCAAATCAGAATCTGACATTCTTTTTGGAAATCCTGGACTCTGTGTCCTCCGCTCTAAAGAGGAGAGGGACCACCCGGCTTGTTATCAGCTCACAGGTTAAAGCCAGCGTCCCTGATGGTATGGGGATCATGAGAGTCCATGAAATGGGTAGCTTCCACATCTGTGAAGGCTCCATTAATGCTGAACAATATCTACAGGTTTAGGAGCAACACATGCTGCCATCCAGACCATGAGGTCTTCAGGAAGACCTTACATGTTTCAGCAAAACCACATTCTGCATGGCCCTGTAGTAGAAGAGTCCAGGTGCTGAACTGGCCTGCCTGCAGTCCTGACTCGTCCCCCAATATGACAAGGGAGACCCTGAACTGTTGAGCAGGTGAAATCCTCTATCAGGCAAGACTGGGACAACATGTCACTTTAAAGTCCAGAACCTGGTCTCCTGGGTTCACCTAGTTTACAGAGTGTTGTTAAAGAAGTTAAATATAGGCGTTGGATGATTTACAAACCATCACATTCTGTTGTTCTGAACATTTTACTCAGTGTATCAGCTCTTTTTGGAATCTGGGTTGTAAATCAAACGATTTACTCTACCCATCGATGACGGATCATAACGGGGACTGGAGGAACCAAGAGGTTTGAAACGGAGCGCCTCAGACGGGATCAGAGGGTCAGAAAGTATTGAGAGACGGACTAACATCGTTTGTTTTGATTTCTTCATGAGGTTGGTTAACAATTAGAAGATATTCAATTACATTCCAAGGCTTTAATAATCACAAGTGCAAAATGAAAGAATTTACCAGTCGTAAAGAAGAGCATAAAATGTAATCAAAGCATTTCTCAGATAAATAAAGAAGGAGAGAAAAAAGCCTCACTTGGCTCCAGAAAGAAGGACCGCCTTGAACACAAAGTCATCTGCATACTGCGGATCCTTGAACTTCACTCTGGAAAGCAAAAGAAAAATCACTTTCAATTAACGGACAAAGCCAGTTTCATTAGCTCATGTTATTTATTAAAAGAGACATTTCTAAAAAGGAAATCTCTCCTCTTCAGCAGTGAGATTCTGAGTTTGTGATGTTCCATGTGGAGGATTATTCTGTGATTAAGTGCCGTCATTTTCTTCTCAACCTGCCTGGTTCTACTTCACCCTGTCATTTTCTACAGGAATGTCTTTTCACCCTGGCAGAATGGCTGCACACTCATATTATTGTAATGACAGGTGGGTGTACAGATACACACCGCTCCACTCTCTGCCATGTGACTGAGGACATTCGTCCGTGGAGCTGTGCTGAAAAAGTCTGGATGGAAGGATATCAGTGAATCACTGCGTCTGACGGAATAAAGAGAAAAGAGGTCTGAGATCTTTTTATATAAGCTATTCATGAGTGTATGTTAACACGCGCTGCTGTGTGAGCCCAGCACTGGGATTCTACCTACAAATGAAGGTTTGATGTGGTTCTTTTTCAGAGTTTAATAAAGCTTGTGCCTTAAATTGCAGGTTTTGTTCACACAGGCTACAAAAATGTCCATTACACCTGACATGTAATCAGTTTCCCCACACAGACGATACCAGGGAGGGCTGCCCCACTAAATTTGCACACACCAAGTATATTTACCGACCATTTTACTTTCTTTTTATCCATTTAAGATCGCAAATTCATCATACGATCAATAATTTAGACTATCTCTTGTTGCTCTCTGGCTCCTCGTGTCTAATGGCTTGCAGAGCAAATCTCCTTTTGAAGGGCTACGTAGTCCCAAACAATCACCCTTTTCTGCACCCCAGCAAGGATCTGGACACCTTAACCCTCAAGCAGGAACACACAAAACGTGCAGGCATGGCTAAGAGGAGAGTTGGGATTGAACTAGAGACTCAGGAGTGGTTCCGGAGGTTCAGGTGTGGCTTGATATTAAGACGTCTGTGTGTGGAGGTTCTTGATGCTCTGACAACAGCCTCAGTCCGATCCTTGTACAGCTCTCAAAAGGTCTTGACTCAACACTCAGCACCTTTCTCTTCTGTGCTCATCGTACCTAAAGTCTCTAAAAGTAGTATGGGAGGTAGAGCCTTCAGTTATCAGGCCCCTCTCCTTTGGAATCATCTACCAGTCAGGGTCCGGGAGGCAGACACCCTCTCTACTTTTAAGAGTAGGCTTCAAACTTTCCTTTTTGATAAAGCTTATAGTTAGAGCTGGATCAGGCTTGGACCAGGTCTTAGTTATGCTGCTATAGGCTTAGACTGACACACAGGGATCCTGTCTTTCCCTCTCTCTCCTCTCTCTGCCTGTCTCTCACTTTAACTCTTCCTGTCCCATTAAAGTTACTAACCATAGACCTTTCTGGAGTCCCTGAGCTCCCTTGTCTCGTAGGTTCCTCTGGATCTCTGCTGCTGTGGACGTGGTCCAGACTCCAGCTGCTACAACTACTACTATCCGTCTCCCCACTATCATCTCTCTCTCTCTCTTCATCTCCCTCTATCCCTCTCTCCAACACGGTCTCAGCAGATGTGTGTCTAACATGAGTCTGGTCCTGCTGGAGGTTTCTGCCTGTTAAAGGAAGTTTGTCCTTGCCACTGTAACTTGCTAAATGCTGCATCAGACTGAGTCCTGTCTGGAAGAGGGGACTGGATCTGATCCGGTCTTGATGTTGGGTCTTTGTTAATAATAGAACATACAGTACGGTCTAGACCTGCTCTGTTTGGAGAGAGTCTGAGGAGAACATTTGTTGGGATTTGGTGCTTTATAAATAAAGATTGATAAGTCAGACATCCTGTGAGTGTTTCTGGCGGATGTTTCTTACCCGATGGAGTTGTTCTGTGCAATGTCTCGTAGCATTGGGATCGGTGACGTCACCGCCCTGAGGAGTAAACGTCACAAAGAGTCAGAATAAAGAAGCAGCTTAGAGTCGACACACTGAGCCGGCTCTCCTTCGGCGGGCTGCTGGAGTGTTGAGAGTTAGAAAGCACAGCAACACGGGACAGAATGTACAAAAGAGAGTAAGAGCGCGCGTCTCCTTACTTATCTGGTAGAATAGGGTCGCCATCAAGATTTAGTGTACCCTGGATTCCATGGCACAGCTCTGCAGGGATCTCAGTGCCCTGAAAGAGAGGGGAGGTGGAGTTTGCATTAAAGACTTAAAAGTGGTTTTAATCAGAAAGGGGAACATGCAGCATATTAGAGTCTTTAGACATTTAAGGTAACCAGTATTATGCAGATAATCTCATGCATCCTTTGTTTTTATCAGCCCTGTCTGCTTAAAAGGATCCACGTTTATTCTTTAGACTACTTCCTCCCTTTTCATCCTCTTTATTGTGTTCTGAGCATAAACACTTTGTGGTAAAAACCTCTCTCTCCGTTCACTGTTCTGCATCTCTCTCTGAAAGTTTGAGCCAAATCTGATCAGACTTGTTGATGTTTGCAGAATTAAATACTCAAGTTTTGATGCAAATTGCCGTTCAACCAGCTTATTAAGAAGTATTCACCCAGTGAATAAAACTATGATTTCTCTGGCTTTAAAATGCATAATCAACCAGACTGAATCAGACGACACCTGCACCGCGACACCAACACATCTGCAGCGGAGTGACGCAGCAGAAAATGCAGATCTTTAGTTTAATGTGACATTTTGATGCAGAGAACCACAGAAGAAGACTATCATTACAGACACGTGTTGACAAAGCAGCTGACTGTGAGCAGAGGGGAGGGTCTCAGCTGCATGATGCATCACACCATGGTTTAGATATCGTACAGAATAACTTGCAGTGAAACTTTAAGACGCTGGAGGTTAAAAGTAAAGACCGTATTTCTATCACCGTCTCTAAAGGAGAGAGTTTGAGTCTGTTACCTCAAGAGATTCTGTGCGGTACAGTTCGTGGATGAAGTCGAAGAGCGGGTGAGTCTTCCCAAGGAACAAAATGTCGCTTCCCAGACTGTTTCTTTTCACTGCAACGACAACAAAAATACAACAGCCATGATTACAGGACGGATTTGAGTGTTAACTCTAAAGGACTGGACAGTAGAGGAGAGGAAGAAGGGGTGATGATGGCTGATAAATGTGAGAAACAAACACAAGAAGAAAAGTCAGGAGGAGGAGGAAGATTCCTGCTGACACTGAGGACAATAAATATCTAAACTATACATCATCAGGAGGTCGGACAAATTTAAAAAATGAATCCACAGTGAAAATATTCCTCACCTTCTTCAGGTGAGAGGTCGCCGTAGACTTCAGCCAGAGCCGCTCTCAGCCGACGTTCATCCACGAAAGGCAACAAGGCAACGCCTGCAAAGATATGAACAGGTAAAGAACGTGGCAAACAGAAACCAGAACACCTCATTTCACCATCGTCTAGAGATGGTGAACTACGTTTTTAGAAGTGCATCCTTGGAAGTCTTGTGACGGAGCACAAACAAAGTCAAAGAGAGGATTAATCACATAAAATAGTCCCTCGTAAAGTATCAAAGGATGTCTATGAACTCAAGTTACTGTGAGGAGACGTCCTGCTGACAGGAGAGACTCACCCTGCCAGGCGTATTTCTTGCCGTTGAGATCGATGGCAAAGTCATCGGGGTAGAAGTCGATGATGGAGGACTCCTGAATCAAAAAGAGGAAGACAGTCATTTCAGGTCGCCTCTGGAATGCGTTCTTTTTCTACACATTTCTTTAGGTGCATTTGGACCAAGAGTCCCGGAGTCTTTTAGCCCCCTGAACTACTTTCCCCTGAACTAAAAGGTTCCTGGTCCCCCATTGTTGTCTGCGTTTGGACCGCGGGCTGAAGTCCCGGGTAGATTGTGTAAATCAGGCCAGTGACGTATGGAGGAAAAAAAGTAAATGCACTACACCACCAGACCAGTAGAGGGCAGTAACACAAAGAGGAATGCCATTCATCACAGATGACACCATAGAAGCAGACGGACGGGCAGGTATCATTATGAGCAACACAACAGTTAGCCTGTTAGCATGAAGAGACTCAGCTGGTCTGTTTTAGATGGTGCTATATTTCATCACAGATGGAAAATAAAATGACTGAATGATTTTTGGAAAAATTTGAAAAAAAAAAAAAAAAAATTGATTTTTTTTTTTGAAAAAATAAATTTGACAAAGCACATTTTTGAAAATCAAATGTAACAAAAAAAATTTGAAAAAAAATTTGGAAAAAATGAAATTGAAAAAAAAAAAATGAAAAAAAAAAATTTTGACAAAAAAAAAAAAAATTGACAAAAGAAATTTTGACAAAAAAGTTGACCCGGAGCCTGTTTTAGATGGTGCTATATTTCATCACAGATGGATTCACTGAATCAACACGTGAGAGGAGATAAGCGCGAGTAGCAAAGACGTTTCAACACGGCTTTAAAATCCTTTTGAACTCAAAAAGCTGTGATCGCAGAGATCGGCCGGTGTTTTGGTTTAAACGGCGACCCTGTTAACTGTGTTTCAACAGCTGTGTAAACTCCACAAACACTGACACATTCAGCTGAAGGTCTACAGTTTACAGGGTCACTTTAAAAACCGGAACACCGGGAGGAGAGACGCATTCACGGTGGGCTGAGAGAAGACTACTGTTACAAGCTGCTAAATCAAGAGAATCACAGCTTCTTCTTTTGAAAAGTACACACACATACAAAAAAGATAGAACAAATAAAAACTAATGAAAGAAAGAGAAATCAAGAGAATCACAGATGGAAAAAACAATGACTGGGAATGGTTTTAGGAGAAATTTGACAAAAAAAATTTGACAAAAAAAATTTGAAAAAAAAATTTTGCCAAAAGAAAATTTGAAAAAAAAAATTGACCGAAAATTTTTTTTGAAAACAAATTTTTTGAAAAAAAAAAAAGTTGAATTTTTTTTTTTTTAATTAAAATTTTAAGAAACAAATTTTTTGAAAAAAAAAAAGTTGAATTTTTTTTTTTTTTTAATTAAAATTTTAAGAAACAAATTTTTTGAAAAAAAAAAAGTTGAATTTTTTTTTTTTGAAAATTTTTAATTTTAAGTAAAAAAATGAAAAAAAAAAATTTTTGAAATTGAAATTTCTGAAACTGAAATTATTTTTTTGGCAAAAACTAAATGAAAAAAAAAATTGGCAAAAAAGTTGACCCGGAGAATCACAGCTTCTTCTTTTGAAAAGTACACACACATACAACAAAGATAGAACAAATAAAAACTAATGAAAGAAAGAGAAATCAAGAGAATCACAGATGTGTGTGATGTTATTGTGGACGGAGGGAGGAATACAAACACTGAGGTTAATCTACCAATCAGACACTTTCAGCATTGCAGGCCCCGCCCCCTGAAAGTCCCTGGGCTTTTTGAAAAGTACTACCCCCCTAGCAGGGGCTTTTTAGGGGGGAGATTATCTACCCCTGAACTAAATTTAGACCCTGGGTCCACCGGTCCAAACGCATGTAAAGTTGAAACTTAATGTAAAGGGATAACCTGCGTCTCTCTCTGAACTTACCGGACTGCTCATGAGGGTCCTCCAGGTTTCAGGCAGGAAGTTCCCGCTGGCTGCAGGAAACACTCCCATCAGCTGCTCCAGTGGGTTGAACTGCACACACAAACACACACACCACATTTACACACTCTGCATCTTATGTATACAACTCACAGGAAGAGCTTACAGAGTTTTAAAGACTGAAGCATCTGTAGAAATCTGAACATATCACTATCATTGATTTAGAGGCAGAGAAACATATTCAACAAGCTTTCCTTACAAACAGCTTCACTCTTTGTGTTTTAAAGCTCTCAATGATGAAGCTGCAAAAGAAGAAGGAGAAATAGATAAATCTCCAGTTTGCTCTTACTGGTTTGGTGTCCTTCTCAAAATCGGTGAACATCTCTTTGATGTCTTTGAAGTCGGAGGCGAACGGAGCATAGTGGAAGGGGAAGTACCACTTCCAGGAGGCACAGCCCTGCAGAACAACGGGAGATATTAATACGACTTTACATGATGGACACACACGGGACAGATGCTGCTCAGGGTCACACTCAGTTTATTATTTAACTATGAAGGAGAGAGTTTCTCCTCTTTGGTCTGAACACACCTCACACTGTCAAACTTTGCATCTCTGGAAGGTTTGTGCACATTCCTGCAGCTCTACAGCTTTTTGGATTTTATGATGCAGAAGTCTGACAGTGTCTCCTGAGGCTATGTTCAGGAGTCGACTCGCATATAAACCCCCCTCAGACGGTTTGTTTTAGAGACTTTCACATCCTTCAGACTGTTAACCTGCATCCTCACAGCTGCTCCGGTGATCATCCTTAATTTTTCCTGCTGGTTAAATATTTCTATTTCATACTTTCCTTTATTTTTCATATGAGCCATGAGAGCAGGTCAAATTCCCTGAAATGTGAAAAATTCCTCAACATAAAATCTGACCCTGAAACAGACGACAGCTCTGAGTTTTCACATTTTAAAGCTTGAAAAATAATCTCATATTTTCGGCGTTGTTCCTATTTGTTTCAAATGTTTAATGTGCTTTGTATTTATTTTATTTGATCTACTGTCTCGACTTCTGTGCAGACTTTTTTTCCCTAATTGCATTCTAAATTAAACTTATTTCACTTTATATTTCTGTTTCCTTTCCCAACAGGTTAAATCCTCCGTTCTGCATAAACACATCAGCAGCAGATGATCATGTTTCTTCTGAGCTGTCTGCTGATTCTGATTTGTTGCTCTTCCTTTGTTATAATCGTATTTTCATGTGTCACTTCTCAATTAATTTCCTGCTGAGCAAGCGAAAGGGATTCCTAAAAGACTACGAGGGAAATGAAAATAAAATAAAAGCTTTTCTTTGCCCTTTTTCTGCAGAAGTTCCTCTGCAGAGCGAAGCTTAAAATCCAATCTGAGCAGACTAACAGAGCTGAGCTGACATTTAAAAAGCTTCACATGCCTCCATCCTGCTCGGACAGAGCGTGTTTCAAACCCGGCCGACAAAACTGGCTTATTATTTCTCTTTGCATTCCTGAGTTTTTGAATTTCACGACGCAGTTTCTAGAGGGAAGGACGGGAGTCTGAAAAGTGGAACATCTGAGGACAAAATATGCTTTAACACCTGCCGAGCCGGAGTTTTAAACCGAACCGCCAAATCAAAGTTTTTTTTCTGTCTTCTTTTCCTCCTCTCTTTAAACTCTTGTTTTTTTAAAAGCTAAATAAATAAATAAAGCAAAATGTGCTCCAGCACTCTGAAAGTTTGGACCGCTCCCTGAGGTCTGAAGCATCTGGGCACAGAATATTCTCCAACACCTGCTGAGAGGCTCTCACATCTCCAGAATAATTCGCTTCCTGAGCGCTGCGTTTCTGAAATGTTTGTGCAGAAGTAAAGAAAATGAGAGATGGGAGGAAAAAAAAAAAATCTAATCCTGCAGATCCAGCGTTCAGACCACTTATCCTTCCTGAACAAACACGTCTAACACCAAAGAACGACCTTCACTTCCCACAATCCACCTCTGAGAAAACAAGGCCCTCTGATAAATCCTCACATCTCCGCCAGTCTCACCACTCTATTATTAAAGATGGTCATTCAAATGATAATACGGGACTTTACCATGATAAAAGCCAGAGGAGGCTCCCATCTCCACATTCAAATAATCGCACAAATCGTTTATGTTAATGCGCCGGGATGCTTCGCCTCCACGAGGCGTTCATGTGTGACTGCGGCCGCCGGGGTCAAAGACCGGGACGACGGAAAATTCAATTCACAACAAGCGACACAGTTTCTGTTTCCTCTCCTCTCTTATTCATCTGGATCAAAAATACTGAGGACACATTTAGTGCTGCAACAAAACCAAACATTTGTTATATCTTGATTTTTATTTTATGGTTTATTTATTAGTGACGGATACACTTTGATAAACTGAAGACAGCAAACGGATTCAACACATCCAGAGTTAATAAGCTGATGTTCATTTTGAACACCGTCTTAAGCAGCTTCTTAGAGAACAGATTACATTATTAAGTTAAAATAAAAAAGGTAAACTCTACAGTAAGATAGAATTAAAACATTTTTTTAGCAGCGACAGCTTCAGAAAAATAAACACGAGCAGCTGAATTAAGAGACATTTTTCTAACGCATCAAATTTAGTAAATATATATCCTAAATCTTAATTAAAACTAGAGACAGAACGATATTTATTTTCAGGAGCGATTATTAGTAGTCAAGGAGGCTGATAACCAATATTTGGAGCAGATATTCATTCTCAGTAAAAGGGGAAATATTGAATAATACAAACTCCAACACTTAACTTCATTTAATGCCTTTAAGCATGTTTACTAAACAGCTTTTCAGATTTGCAACATGTTAAAGGTTTTTTTTTTAATCTCAGACATCTTTGTTTTAACATTCTAACACAAAGTGCAGGGAGCTCCCAGGATCAGCAGCATGTCTTAGAAAGTTAAATCAAAACTTAAACTAATAAATATCTCTCTAAAGTTTTCTACAGTAAATTAAGTTTTCAAAATGTCAATATAACTGAAATGTTAATCTTTCACTTCTCTTTGTTTTAAAGGGATATTTCAGATTTAAGTGGGGTTGTTTGAGTTTTAAATCACTCGTGCTCAGCTCCTCCTCTGTGATGAGAAACTGCAGGAGAAATGGAACACAAGCTAGGCTACGGTTTCTGCAGACGGTGTCATTTCTGCCACGTGATTTAGTGAATTTTGAGCCAAAATAACCCAGTTTTAAATCGATCTCTTATCAGCCGTCAGATTTTTAAAAAAAGGCCGATGTCGGTATGAGTCAAAATACCGAATATCGGCGCTGATAATCGATCTATCCCTAATTAAAACTCACTGTTCCTTTATTTGAAACACTTAGAGACAAGTTTTATTTATTCTAATCAAACTTTTATCAAGAAAGATGGAAACAAATAAAAATTAATATATAAAACCTGAGAGATTATTTATCTGTGCACAAAACTACTTCACAAATAACATATTTAGTCTCTGCTTTGATGGATGCTGCGTATGGATGAGAGAGAGAGAGAGAGAGATGAAGAGCTGTGCAGACAGGTCGGCCTACGAGCGTCTGAAACATCTCACTGTATTTGTTTATTTCATTATTTGTTTGTTTGTTTTCACCTTTATGTTTTCTCTTTAGTTCTATCTAACGCTCGTCTCGTCGTACGTTAACATTTTGTCTCAACGTTGAACGTTTCACACGAGGAGGGCCACTCGACTCAACGAGCCCTGATGGGGTTCTTTGCTCCTCCTGCACGTTTCATGTCTCTGAAGCTGGAGGTCAGACTCTGATGAATTTACCTCTCAGGTCTGTTTCTCTCTGCTTCTTATTGTAGAGGAATAAACGCTTGCTTTTGTTTTTTTTGTTTGTGCAAAAATAAGAAAAAAAAACTTTTAAAAATCTCACGCTTCTTTTTTAACTACTCTTTGAGAAAGACATTTTTATTTTGCTCAAGACATTTTGTTTTTAAAGGTTTTTAATCAAACTGATAATCATCAATATTCCAGTTTGTTTGAAACATAAATAAATAAATTGTCCTCTGTGCAGATGATGCATTCAGGTGCAAATTCATATTCAGATAAAAATGCTGCAGAATGACACAATGGAAATTCAGCTGAGCTGCTCCTAAAATGATGTCCACTTCTTTTAAACTTAGGAAGGACCGACTGAATATTTAAACGAGATGTTATGCATGAGAAGGAGGCGTGCAAACATCCTCCAAACAGGCCAGAAAGTTAAATTAACGTCTACCTTCAGAACGGAAACTTTACAAACTTTAGGAGAAGATATATTTTGAATGTTTCCAATATTTGCAAAACAGAAACACAATGTTTGCATTTTGGAAAATAATTACTTGATCATTTTATCTACATTGCAAACATCTTTCTTGTGCATGAGGGGAAAACAAGGACCGCCTTCGTTAAAAGACTTCAGTCTGTTCTAAGAAACTGAACACTCTGTCAAACTTATAAAAACATCTTTAATTTGTTTTCATTTCTTCAGCTTGTCTTTAAAACTTGAGTTTAATTGTGAAGAAGAAACAAATCCCTGAGAAACAGAGCGGTGACTATCAGCGCTCTTATTTCTTAAAGGAGGATAATGTGTTGAAATAAAACAGATAATAAAAGATCTGACAGTCAGGTGAGATTTTTTCTCTGTGTTCTGGATAAACCCAGCTCCACGTCTCTCGGTCGCTCGGCGAGGTGTGCGTGATCATAACTCTGCAGCAGCGGCGGCGGCGCACAGAAGCGTGAATGTGTGGCAGCGGAGAGCAGACACGTCCCTCGGTCCGCCGAGGGCCCGTTAATGAATTCATGCAGAACAGCCCCCTGAGACGGGCTTTGGATTGGCGAGCGTGCGGAGTCAACACAGAGCGCGCATACACACGGCTCACCACAAATCCCCCCCGGCTCTCCTGAAGAGGGCCCACAGCTGATTATTTCATTTCAAGATAAAGATCAATATTTTACCACAATAAAATGATTTAGTGTTTAATCACAGCGCAAACAAAGAGAGGAGATACCGGGGACGGCAGCGGGGAGGTTTGTTTGACTGAGACACTCGACAGAGAGGACTTCTTGACTCCTCACAATAAAAACCTGTGGCTCTGTTTGAGAGACGCTTCTTTACACAGAGAGGTTTCATCAGAGGTGAGCCTTTAACTGTTTCTACAAACCTGCAGCTTGTTTTTTAGATCCCTGAATATAGATCCCTCCTCATCACGAGCTGAACATCCAGCAGATATTAATTTTAACTCCAGGGAAGGTCAAACAGACGTAGATTTTATCATTTATGAAGCACACATTGTAGAAACTTTCACTGCAGCTGAGAAAACAAACATATTCACATGATAACGCCGTGAAGACGACGCACATGAACACAGATTTTCGAACAGGACTAAAAACGCTGGAGTATGCATGCCAGGCCAGTAGGTGGCGGTATAACTTTATGAATCACCACTGAAGGAAACAACGCACCTGCACACTAAGGTGTTCTTCAACAGACAAACAAGAAGACTTTATCAAACACACAATCAAAAATCCACTCTGTGATTTCAGCGTTACCTGGTAGTAGTAGCGCAGCACCCAGCAGAGACCCTCCACGTACGACTTCACCACCTTCTTCCTGAAGTCGTCGTCCGACACGTCCACGTCGAACTTGGTCTTGAAGTATCTCTGCTTCCAGCCCTCCTCCCACAACCTGCAGGAAACACAGACGTGGTTATAGTTTAGGTATATAACCATTTAAAGGATGCAACTCATTCACAGGCATGAGACACTGCAACACCGTCTGATACCGATCCTCTGCTGATAAAACCGTGCGTCCCTGTTTCAGCTCTCTCCGGTTCAAACCGTCTGCCTGCCGCAGCTTTAACACTTTCTCCTCCATGACTTGTTTCATTTGTGACCTTGAACATGAATGTATTCAGCGTCTGAAGGTCAGAGTCAGTCTGTGTTTATTGTTCAGATGTTTGTAAATGCACCTAAAGGAAACATTAGCTTATTAAAATCAGTGTTTTGGAGGATGCTGCTCGTGTTAATCTATAGACTGATGAAAAAAAACAATCTGTATTAACTTCCAGTCTGTCGCCGGAATACTTTAATGGCTTTGACTTCTGGGTAGATTTGGGGCGGCGATGCCGTTCTGCACACATAATCAAGTCCGTCCAGCATCTGTGTGGTGGATCCTCGGAGCGGCCCGCGGGGAGCGCCGGCTCCTGAGAGGAAAGCCTCCATGAATACCAATTTAGCCCTGTGGATTTAGCAGCTCTGACAAGTGCGTCACAGAGGAATTTACTCGAATATTCCTGCTTTCCATATTAATCACGTGCAGAGGGAGGTGGGAGCTCCTCAGCACAGAGGGTAGAGTGAGTGTGTGTGTGTGTGTACCTGTGTGTGTGTTAGGGAGGTGTCAGAGAGTGAAACAGCTTGTGCTGCAGCTCCGAGGCATTAATGAGTTTCTGCTTGTGTTTGTTAACACTTTGCTCACTGACTGCAGGTCCTTTATTAATCTATATGCACACCTCATCTGAACTGATAAGGGAACCAATAAAGAACTGGATCTATAAGCTAAATCATGAATGGCTTCAGTATCAATAAAATCATCTCTCCTCAGAGTCAATGAGTTCTGTTTTACAGATGTGCACAGGTATCTGCAGGGAACCGTCTACTAGGGAATAGGTACAGACCAAATTCCGTCGGTACTACCGAGTACCGATTCACAAAATCAAACGGTACCATGTTTCTGTCCCTGAACGCATCCTTGTGACTGTGAGGGAGTGGAAGCATAAGCGATTCTCCATACTTCTACCTGCAGCTGACGGGTGCAAGCACTCACCGCGAGGCAGAGCTGCAGGAGGATTAAGTTGAGACGGACTCTCTCGCTCTGACTACCTCCCCCGTTTATAACCTTTATATAACAAACCCCATATTTACTTTTTATTTATTGCTTAATCCAGGGGTGTCCAAACTTTTTTCAAAGAGGGTCACATTTGATGTTGTCAGAATACCTCAGGGCCAGTGGCTCCTACTGAGACTTAGGAATCATAAAAGTTGTATATGAAATATTTATTTAATAACAATCATTTTAAATTTTGTCTCAATAAATCATTAACTAGGTAGTCCTCAGTTCTCCACAAGCCATGTACACATGAGCAAACTTTATCTTCTTCTGGAGGAAAATGTTTTTCATGAGGGTCGGTCAATGTGAGAAAAAATATTGTGTCATTATTTTCCTATGGCAGGATCACGATCTAGATTTCATCACACTTCTTTTTCATGTTGTTTTTAAGACTTTTCTGACCAGCAGACAACATTTTAAGAACAAAATAATTATTTTCCTGAGTTCTGAACATTTTTTATGCACCAAATTTTGCCTTTTCTGCACAATTTCATAATTTGATCTTGTCTTGAGTCCTCTTTTGTGTCTTCTGAAATTTTAGTGTTCATCAAGAACATTTTCACATCATGATAAAAACATGAAATTGAAAACTTGTCAACTTTAAGAGTCCTTGTGATTCTTCTTTATTGCCATCTTGCAGAACTCCCAGAGCTTTGGTTTTAGACAGGTAGTCTATATGTAGCTTTTTGAGACGTTTCTGGATTGACTTTAGTTTTGTTTGTAGAAAGAACCTGTGATTAATTTCTTTGCTATAAATAACACAATTTAAGATGGAAGCTTGGGGCCATAAATGAATGGACCTTGGGCCGCAAATGGCCCCCGGGCCGTACTTTGGACACCTCTGGCTTAATCTGTCATTACAAACCATAATCACACCATGTCAACCTCTCACTACTGAATCATTCTTAATACTGCCTGTAATTACTGCTATTTAATCTAAATTCCATTTGTAACATTGTATATATCTAAATTGTATTCTAGCTTTATTCATCTATTTTTATTTTGTACTTATTTTATTTTACTTATTGAATCTTCTTCTTGATTGTACTTATGTCTGTGTTGCTGTAACAACTGAATTTCCCCCCGGGGGATCAATAAAGTAATATCTTAACTTAAGCAATTAGACGCCACGAGCACGTGTCAGCTAATATATCTGATCACCTATATAATCCTGTTTCTGTTCATTTCATGTTAAATTAAATATCTTTTTAGATTTTATTATTAAACAAATTAACTAGGGATGCACCGATCCAATCCTGGTATCGGATATCTGCTAGATCGGACTCAAAAAGCTAGATCGGATATCGGTGACAAAGGGCCGATATATAGTGCCGATCCATATGTCAGATCTATTCATCTCAGTTCTATGCTTTTCTGTGTTTACAACAGCCATGTGCGTCTCCAGCCGGTCTGTGGAGCATGATGGAGGATAACTACAGAGGCGCTGCAGTTGAGCTGCAGGTCACGCTTCTTTTGCAAGTATCAAATATAATGGGAGCCCAAAGGAGCAAGTTTATGTCAGCTGTAGCCGACTGCAAAGAAGCAAGAAACCTTCATTTAATGGATTCAAAGTGTGAAAAAAGGAGGACAGGTTATTGGATTTAATTGTTCTGGATTCTTGAAATAAAAATTCTAGATTTAAACTGCTAGTGCATATTTATAATCTCTTCAGTAATCATACTGTCAGTTTAAAAATGTTCATTTTATTTTGGATTACAAAGTCAGAAAAGCCTGAAGTTACCAAAACATGATTCTATCCTCACATTAAGGAATAGAGATCTTTAAATCAACACCAGGATAGGATCGGCTTGTATCGGTATGGGCAGATACCAAAGTCCAGGTATTGATATTGGGACCTAAGAAGTAGGATCGGTGCCTCCCTATTTATTAACACATAAACACACAAAAATACCAAAAATTGGTACCGTTGAGTACCGGTACCGATTCCCAGGTACCGGGTATCAGTACTGTATCGGTTCAAATGTGAAAGGCACCCATCCCCACTGTCTCCCTTACAGCATCATTCAGCATTGAGTCGATACGCTGATATAAAAGATGGACTGCAGTTCTTCATATTTTACAATCTTGGAATCGAAACAGGAGACGCAAACAAACTATAATAACACACTCTCAAACTGACCCCGCCCCCCACACTGACTCCGCCCACACAGTTCTAGCAGCCTCACCTGACGTTGTCCTCAGGCTCTGGCTCGCTGTCGCTGTCCTCGGCTTTCCTCTTCACACCTCTGCCGTCTGTGCTGTCGCTGGGACCTGCAGACGACTGGACAGGACGGAGAAAACACATATAAATATATAATCAGCAGGTCAGCAGAGAGCAGAAATCCTGAACGCATGAAGGAGTCTTCAGGTTTGATAAAAGCAGAATTATACACCTCGTCTTTCTGGGATTTTGTTGTGCTCTTTTAAATGTACAGTCATGGCCAAAAGTTTTGAGAATGACACAACTATTAATTTTCACAGTCTGCTGTTTCAGTTTTTATAATGGCAATTTGCATATACTCCAGAATGTTATGAGGAGTGATCAGCTCAACTGCAATTCATTGCAAAGTCCCTCTTTGCCTTGAAAATGAACTTTATCACCAAAAACACATTTCCACTGCATTTCAGCCCTGCCACAAAAGGACCAGCTAACATCATTTCAATGACACACAGGTGTCACACACATTAACACAGCTGTGGGTGTTGATGAGGACAAGGCTGGCGATCAATCTGTCATGATTGAGTGACTGGACACTTTAAAAGGAAGATGGTGCATGACACCATTGTTCCTCATCTGTTAGCCATGGTTACCTGCAAGGAAACACGTGCAGCCATCATTGCATTGCACAAAAAGGGCCTAACAGGGAAGTTTATAGCAGCGAGTAAGATTGCACCTCAGTCAACCGTCTATTGAATTATCAAGAACTTCAAGGAGAGAGGTTCAATTGTTGCCAAACAGGCTCCAGGGTGCCCAAGAAAGTCCAGCAAGCGCCAGGACCGTCTCCTGAAGGTGTTACAGCTGCGGGATCGGGCCACCACCAGTGCAGAGCTTGCTCAGGAATGGCAGCAGGCAGGTGTGAGTGCATCTGCACGCACAGTGAGGCGAAGACTTTTGGAGGAAGACCTGGTGTCAAGGAGGGCAGCAAAGAAGCCACTTCTCTCCAGTAAAAACATCAGGGACAGACTGATATTCTGCAGAAGGTACAGGGACTGGACTGCTGTGGACTGGGGTAAAGTCATTTTCTCTGATGAATCCCCTTTCCGATTGTTTGGGGCATCTGGAGGAAGACGAGGTGAGCGCTACCATCAGTCCTGTCTCTTGCCAACAGTGAAGCATCCTGAGACCATTCATGTGTGGGGTTGCTTTTCGGTCAAGGGAGTGGGCTCTCTCACAATCTTGCCTAAAAACACAGCAATGAATAAAGAATGGTACCAGAACGTCCTCCGAGAGCAACTTCTCCCAACCATCCAAGGGCAGTTTGGTGATGAAGAAAGCCTTTTCCAGCATGATGGAGCACCTTGCCATAAAGCAAAAGTCAGAACAAAATGGCTCGGGGAACAAAACATTAAGATTTTGGGCCCTTGGCCAGGAAACTCCCCAGATCTTAATCCCATTGAGAACTTGTGGTCAATCCTCAAGAGGCGGGTGGACAATCAAAAACCCACAAATTCTGACAAACTCCAAGCATTGATTCTGCAAGAACGGACTGCCATCAGTCAGGATTTGGTCCAGAAGTTGATTGACAGCATGCCAGGGAGAATTGCAGAGGTCTTGAAAAAGAAGGGTCAACACTGCAAATGTTGACTTATTGCATGAATTCTGTGTAATTCTCAATAAAAGCTTTTGATACTTATGAAATGCTTCTAATTGTATTTCATTATAACATAGAAACATCTGACAAAAACACCTAAAAACCCTGAAGCAGCAGACTTTGTGAAAATGTAATATTTGTGTCATTCTCAAAACTTTTGGCCATGACTGTATATACAAACAATCATGCATTACTTTAATAAAACATCACTCTGAGTTATATTAAATTAAAATCTGTGAGATCCAGCTGCATGTCTGTCTGTTTCCTGAGCTGTAAGAAACATCACAAACATAACCTTCTGTTCCTGAAGCCTTTGTGCCGTTTCATTCATGTGCTAATGTATGGCCGCCTATTGTTGGCGGACGAGTTTATAACTCGACACACGCAGAATTTAAACCGTCATGTAAAACAGAAACATGGCCGTGACCTGAACCCTGAGACAGTCAGACGGACCGCTTTACAATACGACTTTAAATATGCATGACAAAAGGGGACGCGTTTAAAAACACCGACAGAAAAAGAGTTTTTAACAATCTAGGTGTTTCAAGGATTTTCTACATTGTGCACAGTTCAGATATTTCAGATAACAGCTTGTTGAAACCAGAGATTACAGAAACACACCCTCACACATTTCTGCAATCATGTTGATCGAGCTCTGAGTTCTAAGCAGATTAAAAACATCCAGAGGTTCAAAACGATGATGCTAACTCCATCGAGCTCCAGTAAATAAATTAATAAATAACCCTCATGTAATTTAACAGTATGTGACAATGGCTTAGTTACAGAAAAATAGTCAAAAAAGTTTAAAAAACAACAAAAGATTCAACATTATTTTCCAAAGTATGTCAGAGGTAGATAATCTCCCCCTTTTTTGTATGTGTGTGTACTTTTCAAAAGAAGAAGCTGTGATTCTCTTGATTTAGCAGCTTGTAACAGTAGTCTTCTCTAAGCCCACCGTGAATGCGTCTCTCCTCCCGGTGTTCCGGTTTTAAAAGTGACCCTGTAAACTGGAGCCCTTCAGCTGAACGTGTCAGTGTTTGTGGAGTTTACACAGCTGTTGAAACACAGAGGGAGTTCCTGGGAATGCAAACTAGTTTAGTTTTTATTAAGATTTCAAAACATCCTCATCAGATATTTAATGATGGTCTAAAGACGTTTATGAGGGATGCATCCGGCTGAGAGTCTCCAGTTAACAGGGTCGCCGTTTAAACCAAAACACCGGCCGATCTCTGCGATCACGGCTTTTTGAGTTCTAAAGGATTTTAAAGCCGTGTTGAAACGTCTTTGCTACTCGCACTTATCTCCTCTCACGTGTTGATTCAGTGAATCCATCTGTGATGAAATATAGCACCATCTAAAACAGACCAGCTGAGTCTCTTCATGCTAACAGGCTAACTGTTGTGTTGCTCATAATGATACCTGCCTGTCCGTCTGCTTCTATGGTGTCATCTGTGATGAATGGCATTCCTCTTTGTGTTACTGCCCTCTACTGGTCTGGTGGTGTAGTGAATGTACTTTTTGTTTCCTCCATACGTCACTGGCCTGATTTACACAATCTACCCGGGACTTCAGCCCGCGGTCCAAACGCAGACAACAATGGGGGACCAGGAACCTTTTAGTTCAGGGGGAAGTAGTTCTGGGGGCTAAAATACCCCAGAACTCTTGGTCCAAATGCGCCTTCACATGTTGTCATGAACATAAGTTAGCTCCATGTGTGACAGGAAACTTACATTGCCTCCGTTCTTCATCGTGGCCTTCAGGGACTGAGCGGCATCCTGGAGAGAAAATAAAGACTTAATTCTGACTCTACTCCTGCAGCAAGGAGGAGTTATATCTTACTTATCTATTCATGTTACTCTGCAAAATGTCCTCTTCATGACTGGGTCTGAAGATTACAATATCCCCTTCACTCTGAATGTGATGATGTGCAGTTCAACAGGATCCTTAAAATACTGGTGTTGCACGTGGCTGCAGTTTTATTTGTTTTCATCATCCTCAGATTACACGTCAGGAGTCTGATGTTTGGTTACTCACTCTTAATATTCACGCTTCAAGAGATCCACATGAGAGGACACTGCAGATCAGCAGGATGTTAAACTTAAAGCTGAGTGATGTTTGACTCTAGAAATTTACTCTAAAACTTTTTGGATTCACGTCTTTTCTCTCCAGGTCGATGCAAAGTCACATGTTAGTGTTCTTCTCAGGAGTTCTTGGTGAACAGAATCGTTTTCCCAGGTTTGCCGAGCTGCACAGAAACTCCACGTCTGATTTAAAAACATGTCGTACCTTGTTCGACTGCATCCTCATGTCGAAGGCCTGATGTCGGGCGTTCTGGACGGCCTCGGGTCGATCTCTTCTCCCCAGAGCCTGAGGGGCGAACTGGCCTGTGGTCAGGTAGGCGGGGCCTTGCTGCTCCGCCTGAAATAACAAGGAAGAAAATCAACTGTTATGCCTGAAGGATTTATGATATTTTGTCCTCAGTTTTATCATCATCCATCTGTTACTCACCTTCATTCTCTTCTTCTTCTCTTTCATTCTCCTCTTGAAGCCCTCCTATAAGACAAAATGTGAAGACTTCATCAGAAACAGAAAGAGAATAATCACTGAGGAGCAGTTTCTCTCTCTTAGTGCTAGGTGTTGTTTAAATCAGGGTTTCAGGGTCAAAATCAAAACCTGGACTTCATCTGAAACCTTATTTGAGAATTCAAATCAAAGCGGCTTCATACGTAGCTCAATAAATGTCCTCCATTGATCCTAAACTGGGACATCGTGGTGCTGCAGCAGCCGGTTATGAGATATAAATCTTACGTCGTCATCTTTGCGTTTCTTGAAGATGTTGTCCTCAGCCACGCCCACCGCCTGCATGATCAACTCCACCCGCTCCAGTTTGACGTAGCCGTTCTCCGTCAGGTAGCCCTGCAGAGAAACACAGGCGAGGTTAACATGTCACAGCAACAGAGATACACGTGTTTGAACAGGCGCAGTGTAATACAGGAATATTTAGAGATATGACGGTGGCCTTCAAGGACAGGAAGCTGCTGTGATGCATGATGAGTACGATCCTCTTTTTGTTTATTAATAAATTATTTTTGTGCACAACAGCAACCACTCTCTTCTTCTTTTGACCGGTGCGTTTCTGCAGCCACTCACTAAATTCAAAAACATGCATGTTTCTAGTTAGTCTGTTCTGTGCTGCTGCAGAAACATGGCAGTGCAAGATGTGTGGAAGGGGATCTGCCCATACTTAGATAACATCCCATTTCTACTGAGTCTGTTCCGCTAATCTAAACCGCTGATGATACTCACGCCGGTTTTGTGCACGACATCTTTGTAGATCCTGACGAGACGATCGATGGCTCCCTCTCTGTAACACACACACATGAATAGATGAAGTCTTTCAGGGTGGATTTAAATCAGAATCAGGACAGACATTGACCTGAGAGCACTCCGCATTCTCAGACACTCCAGCAGGTAAGAAACAAACATTAGGAGCTCCTTTTTTGTCTTAACTGATTAAAAACACAAAGACAAAGAAATGCAAGTCTGAGCTTCTCCCCCGAGTTTCCATTGGGATCGGTGTCAGAGGTCAGACTGAAGTGTTGGCATGTTTACATCCCAGTGAAAGGAGTATTCAGACTGTATCTGCACACAGAGCAAAGAAAACACCTGCACTATTTGGAGCTAAACACTGTTCTGTAATTAACCTGGTTTCTTAAAGGAAGCTGAAGACTTCACTTTAAGGTCAAGGCTGGACTAATTCATCAGACAGGAAGCGTTACAAACTTTTAAGAGCTCAGATCATTAAAACTGTTCATTAATCACATCAAACACAGTGGTTTCCTGACACTCACCTGATTTCTAAGGATGGCAGGTGAGGCAGGAAGTCGTTCCCAACAAAGAAGCACATGAAGACCCAGTCGTCCACGCTGCGCTCAAAGTCGAATTCGAAGGGCAGGCTGGCCATCGTCAGCTCTCTGGCGAGGTACTGACGACACAAAGCAGAGAAACAGAGATTAGATTTCCTCTCAGACTCGTTACAGTTAGACGTTAATCCATCTTCTTTTAATTTGAAACATAGAACAAGTCCAACAAAACCAAACGAGGTAAACATCTTACCTCCCGCAGAACGCATAGCCTGATGAAAATGAACTCCTGCTCAGACGCAGGCATCGAGTCTGCAAACTCATCGTGCTGCAAACAAGAACAAGACATAAAGAAATGAAGTGTTATTAATGCATATGTCTGTTTGGTAACAGAACGCTACTATCTTAAAAGTGAAATAATAATCAGCAAACTTTTCACTTCATAAACACAAACAAAGATGTTCTTCATTTAACAGCAAGACAGCAGAAAATATTCTTAACACTTAAAAATGTGAATTACAAGGAAACAAATGTTTACATTTCTGACAATTATTCTCATCCAAACAGCCAAACTAAAATGAAAGTATATTAAAGGTGACATATCCTGCAAAATGGAGTTTTTAATGGTTCTCTCCCTGAAATCTGTGTCCCTGTCTACAAACCCCCTGAACAGTCAAAGACTCCATTCTGCCCCTGTTCTGATTTCTCCACCTTTCTGTAAATGTGTGCTGAAACCAGCCGTTTCAGTTTTCAGTGTTTTTCAATGTCACAACGCCATCCGGTCTGTAACAGGAAGTCAGAGCTCGGAGCTTGTTCAGCCCATAGACTGTATAAAATACAACTCAACCCCTCCTCCGTTTTTCATTCCCTGCACACATGTGTGCTAACAAGGAGCTTAGGAGGGAGGCATGCTAGTTGTAGGCTGTCTTAATAAACACAAAGGTCGCTTTGACTCCCCACGTCTGCAGATTTGAAGATCTAGTGGATGATTTTTAGTTTTCATGGAAAAGTGCTAGCGCTAGTTAGCATAGCCACATAGCTACATGTTGGTAGCTGTGTACCAAGACACACGTCGACATGCTGACAAATAAAACAACAAGAAACACTAAATCTGTGACCAATGGTTCAGAAAGGTCCTGCTGCAGGCGCCTCTCCGTCAGGATCAGATTCTGGATCAGATTCAGAGGGTTGAAGTAACGCGGGTCTGTGAGCAGCCGTGTATATTCAGCCAACATGTAAACATTAGATCAACGTGCTGGACAGCCGAGGCCACACCCACTTCCTGAGGGGGCGTGGTCAGAGAGAAAACAGCCTGTTCTGAGCAGGGCTGAAGAAGAGGGGTTTACAGGCAGACCAGAATCTGATTTCAAAGTGTTTTTATGAGCATAAACTTTAAAGACATGTTTTGGGGACCTCTTAGACCAATATATGTTGATGAAAAAGAGCATGATATGTCACCTTTAAAGTCACATTTCACTCTCAGAGGAGATATTTAGCATACATGTAATTATAAAAAATAACCTTCAGCCGGCACGTTAAGATAAGGAGCGCTCACCTCTCCCTGTTTCTCTCTGGCCGTCCCTTGGCAGTCTTTGATTTCATGACCCGTCTGTCCGCACAGACCACAGGGGCGGGGCTTGTTGGGTTTGAACTCCTCTCTGATGATGGTGAAGTTTGGCTCGTGGGTGGCCAGACCCAGCATGATCAGATCAGCTGTTCAAGAGAAATATGAGACAGGAATCATGATGTCGTTCTCAGTTTAACATACAATAAAACTCTTCAGGAAGCTCTCGTGATGAATGTGTGTTGGTTGGGTCGAGGGTTTGAGGCTTACCGTCGGCTCCACACAGGCAGTGGTGTGTGTTGGGGTCGTGGTGAGGTTGAGCTGTCAAAAAGTCAACAAAAAGACAAGTAAACAAAATGTGTGGGAGCTTTTGTGTGTTTCAGAGAGTCTGCAGATCCACAATGTGCAGAAGGTTTTTATTAAACAATACAGAGTTCAGTCAGTCTGCTGAACATGCTTTCTGTTTCTGTGTCTGGCTGACATGAACGTGATTGTTTAATGCATTACTGTTATAAAGTCATGAGTGTGGTGAAAGCTGGACATATCCTTCTACATATCTTTACAGCTTCAAACATGCATCTATGATCTAAGTGTATAAGCTTAAACAGCTGTACCTCTCTGTCTCCTGATGTAGTCCATGATCTTGTGTTCACCTTCACCAGGGACGCTGGCATCAGAGAGGATCACCTGGATAAAAGAACAAAGCTTAGTCCCTGAAACAGCCTGCCTAAAGGTAGAGGCTAACACAGTATTTATTTATTTATAAGTCTTCAGATGTAAATAAACATATGAAAATCAACGTACTGTGACATTCTGCCATCCGGGATCGTTGCTCAGGCGGTCTGCGACGTAGTATCGTAAGCACTGTGCCAGGTTGTCCATAAACTCTGTTCCCTGCAGACACAAGGGATCACATCATGTAAATAAGCTGTTAGAGGACACTACACACAGCTCACTGCCTCACTGTATCGTTCTTTTCATGTTTGCACTCCTTAAAAGTTCCTGGAAGACGTCAGGACAAGCAGCGCCTGAGGGTTTCCAGAATTTCTCATCCTCTCAGGAAAGAAGGTATCCAAGATGACCGGCGAACTCAAGTCTGATGCTTTGAGGACAGTCGTGGTCTTTATATCAAAGCTACGTGTATCGACAGTGAGTGAAAATAACATGCTGCTGAGCAGAAAAGAGAGCAAAGGAGCTTCATGTGTGCACAGATATCGTGCAGGATGTACACCGGTCGCTCCGGGTGAATTTTCCAGATGTTGAAATTCTCACTGCAGCTCACCCTGACTTCTTGCAGAAATTTGGCTAGGTGAGCAAACCTCTGAGGTGAAAAATGTGTCCATGTGGGTTCACACATGCAGCCCATTTTCCAGGAGTTCAGTACATGTGTGACTACAGCTGATTCATACATAATTCAACATTACTGTGAAGAAATAATCCCTACTACAGACATAAAAACAGCTGAAACAGTTGATTTTATAAGAAGGTTCACTGAATGCAGGACCGTTGCCACTTACTGGAGTGATACAGTTGCTGTCAAACCTCTCTTTGATCTCTTCAGGTGGAAGGTAACCTCCTGTTGAGGACAACAAATGACAGGGAAGGTTATTTAATGCATAAATGGTTTACAGATAGGAGGACAAATACGTTTACTGTACTTTTAGGAGGTTTTATTTATTCTTCCTGAGTGAGCCGTCTGAACAAAACTCTCCACAATTTTTCAGAAGTGCAAATGAAACTAAAGGTGCAAATCTGTGCAGCAGGCAATAAAAAAAAGATGAACGTGCATCATAAACACACACCTCTCCCGATGACCTCCTCCCTGATGCGGCTCTTCTCCTCCGACAGCTCCACCGACTCTTTGGAGGCACGAAACCGCCGAGAGCGCTGCTGGTTCATCTTGGCCCGTGGAGCCTGATCAAAGTTACACAGAGGGTCATTATTATACTGTTGTTTTAAAAAGAATACTGTTGGCAGATAGAATCATGTAAATATAAAAGATATATGGAGGAGGTTTTCTTTTGGTTGCGTCTGCCCCGCTCAGGCTGTGTCACTAAAAGGTTTCTCACCACTCCATCGATGGCCATGTAGAGGACTCTCCTGGGTCGCACGATGTTGAACAGGCGGTCAATGTACTCGAAAATGGCGACCATCATCTCATCCTCATTTTTCGGGGCAGGCCTGTGGACAGCAGGACGTGCAATTCTCAGGAAATGTGCAGAATTCTCAGAAATATATTTATTCTTTTCTATGATTTATTTTGATATTTTTAAATCATTTCCCAACAAAAACAATTCTAGATGTTTATTTATATATTTATTTTATTCATGAAATAATTTCTTATTATTTTTATTTCATTACACATGTCTGTGCCTTTGTTTGATTTTCTATGTTTTGTCTTTTTAATATATTTAAAATGTGTGGGCTTATCAGTGTTTCATTTCTACTATATTTAAAAATCAAGGATTGTAAAGTTTAGTTTTTTGGGAAGCATAAAGGTCTCCCTGTAATCTTTGACGTCATTAACATTTTATATGTTTCAAGAAGTCGACGAGAATCGAACATAACACCTCATTTTGTGACCCCTTCAGGTTAAATTTGACTGTAAAACTTTTATTTTCAGACCTTTATCAAAATAACTTTAGCTTTATTGAATAAAGTGAATAAAGAGATGCACGGAGGATTCACTGTGATGTGTGATGTTTCTCAAAATGCACAGTTGGAAGCTCAGTGACTGGGACACACGGCTTCATCGCCCTGAAAACATCTCAAATTACAAACATTCTGAACTATATTATGATATAAACCTCAGTAAGTTCTCTTCAACTGAATCCTATAAAAACAGAGACACTGATCATGGGTTCGTAATAGAGGCACTCTCCTTTGGTTCCCTGTAGTCAAATGTCAAATGTCATAAACCTGGAGGTGACCTTTGACTGTAACCTCACTCCTGAGAAACACGCACAGTCATACAGACCTGTCACCAAAGATGTAATGCCAGCATAAAATCAGTGCTGAATTTTAGTAACACTTAAATAATGGTCTATGCTTTAACCTCCTCCAGGTTAGATTATTGTGAATCAGAAAACAATCGACTCAAACTCTGCAGAGACTTCAAACGAAACTAAGAAAAGAGAGTATTTTTCTCCTGTTTAATGATCTTAAACTGGCTTCACATTTCTTTTCTCATTACTTTTAAAGCACTTCATGGACTCAGACTACATACCTGAACTGCAGTCCCCTTACCAACCTGTGCACAGCCTCAGATCCTAAAACAGGAAACTCCTTAAACATTCACACCTCAAACTTACAATCTAAAGGAGACTGAGCGTTTGTTTTTCTCGGACTATTCACATCAGTACCTTCTTTTAGATCACTTATAAAAGATAGATTTTTAATCCAAAGGCTTTCTTGTAAACTCTTTATTATTCAGCCATTGTTTTAATGCTTTATGTTGCTCCTCTTTTATTCTTTTACCCAGCTGATGTTTCAAGTTGTTTCCCATTATATTCAGTATGTCTTACTGTTTTATCGTGTCCCTGTTTCTACTCTGCATAGCTCTGAAATGTTTAAGTTTTGAAAAGCACTTAATAATAGTCACAATGATAAATGTCTAAACTGCACAGAAGTGGTTCCTACTTGTCTTCTGGATGTGTACAAGGATGGATGATCCCGTTCATGTCCAGGTATAAGTTGTCGAACTCCACCTCGTTGGGGTTTGGTTTGGTTGTATCGACAGGTATGCGGACTCCATTGCATTCTTTCCCCTGAGGAGATAAAACAAATCACTTTAGAGGCCCTGAATGAAACCAGTTCACAGATATAATCAGGTTTAACGACATGAAGCTGGCAGTTAATCCAGTGGAGTAGAATTGTATATGGACTGTCGGGACGTGTCCCTACCAATCTCAAATGATGGCTTAAGGTTGAAGGGGAAAAAAATCTCTTCATGCAACAAGTTGCTGTGACTTGAGACAAGATGAAGTAATGTAAACTTGACACTTTGAATAAAGTACCTGTAGGTGTCTACAGTATATGAACAGGGGAGGAAGGGAGAGGAAAGTCAGATAATACAGATTTAGTTAAAAGCTACAAAGAAAGTCCTGAGTGCTGAACAGAAAGAGGATTATAAAATCATATGTCTGTGGTCACAGGCTCAGACATGAGTTGAGTGTTGCATTGCAGACTTGTTTGATGGGGCTCACATGGGGCCTATGTCCCCACAGAGATGATGTTTCTGATGTATTAACTTATGAAAATGGTTTTAAATGTAGCTTTAAACTACTTTAGAGGCCCAGAATTAAACTATTTCACAGAGATAATCAGGTTTAAGGAGAGAAAACTAACAGTCATTTACAGAGATGGTGTTTCTGATGTATTAACATATAAAAATGGTTTTAAAAGTAGCTTTAAATCACATTAGAGGCCCTGAATTAAACTATTTCACAGAGAAAATCTGGTCTAACGACATGAAACTGGAAGTTAATCACATAGATGGTGTTTCTGATGTATTAACATATAAAAAATAGTTTTAAATGTAGCTTAAAATCACTTTACAGGCCCTGAATTAAACTATTTCACAGAGAAAATCGGGTTTAATGAGAGAAAACTAACAGTTAAGCACAGAGATTGTGTTTATGATGTATTAACTTATGAAAATGGTTTTAAATGTATCTTTAAATCATTTTGGAGGCCCTGAATTAAAACTATTTCACAGTGAAAATCAGGTCTAACGACAGAAAACTAGCAGTTAATCACAGAGACTTTATTTCTGATGTATTAACTTATAAAAAAGTTCTTAAATGAAGCTTTAAGTCACTTTAAATCACATTGATTTAGTCAGCAGAGAAACTGCCGCGCAGATTTGTTTACATCCGGAGTTCGACAAACTTCGGGTTTTTCCGGAATGTTAGCATCATTTAAAAAAACACACACACGAAGGTAACAGTTACACAGATACTGAAACAATGTGGTAAAAAGAACAAAAAGAACTGAACTGAAACCAGCTGTGAATGTGTATAAATCATAGACTGTATAATATGTATAAATGTTTCTTCCCGCTCAGTAAACAGGCTGCTAGCTAACATGTTACCTTCTCTCAGTAAACAGGCTGCTAGCTAACATGTTACCTTCTCTTAGTAAACAGGCTGCTAGCTTACATGTTACCTTCTCTCAGTAAACAGGCTGCTAGCTAACATGTTACCTTCTCTCAGTAAACAGGCTGCTAGCTAACATGTTACCTTCTCCTCGACACAGTGAACAATAATGGACGCGTATTTCCGGCTCAGCCAGCGGAAGAAGGCCGGGACTCCCATCTCCTGAAGAAGAGTTTCTGATGAAAGTTATTAAAATATGAACTCGTGCGAAGCGTTTAAAACAGCTTAATTAAAACAAGAGACTTGATGCGAATGAGAACAACAGCTCGGCTACATGCTGTTGGCCGGGACCGTTATCAACTGTTTCCGGGTCGGTTCGGTCTTTTCCGGAGCATTCCGGAGAGGCGCGCGGGCCCACAGCGCCCTCTGTGGCCAGGCGTGGTACTGTGATATAAGACTATAAGGCCTGTGACTGTATTTTACACAGTCTGTGGCCTGTACGTGGTTTGCTCTGCAAGATACTTCCTGTCTGTTTGACTTTGTGTTCTTCTTTTAACCCTCCTGTTATGTTGCGGGTCAAATTGACCCTTTTAAAAGTCTATTTTAGGCAGTATATGCCTTTCAAACCAGCTAAATGCAGCATAAAGATCTGGGCAGCATGTGACAGAAGATGGATCATGTTAATTATCAAAATCACTTCATAAAAAAAAAAAAAAAAATAGAAATAAAAATAAAATGAATGAAAATCTGTCATGTTAAACTTTTGCTTTTTATATTTAGGGCTTTCCAAAGTACATTCAAAAAAGTTTTAACATGAATTTTAATGTAATACGAGTGAGTTCTCCTCATTGAACCATGATCTGTAAGAATTAAAGAACACCAATGGACTAAATCTTGATTTAAATAGTAATGGAGTTAAAAATTAGATTAAAAAAAAAAAAGTGTTTTGGTGATTTTTTGGGGTTCTAGGTTCTGACACTTTTGGATAATTGACCCAGGAACATTATCGCTGTTCCAGAGAAACAAACATAACAGGAGGGTTAACTGCATTAAAATACATAGCTATAAATCCTCTTCATAATTTATAAACTAATTTATTTTTAATTATTGACATTTTGAAACAGCCTCTGACCCTAACCTTTTATTTTATCAAAACGTCCTAATGCTGGACTTACTTTGTGACTTGGTTTAAAATCTTAACATATTTGCAAAAATGTAAATTACTCACAAAATACAAGCCTTTTTAAAGAAGAGTTGCTGTCCAATTTTCACTTATATTCTTTGCTTTATAGGCTTTGTTGATTTTAAAATTCAAGGTTCCCTTTTTTGTCATTCAGTCACATTTAAAAACATGAAGGAACGAAACACATTATTCAGGTTCAGCAGCATACAGAATAGATAACAAGCTAAAAGTAGACTCTACAAATAAAGAAATAAATACATAACCTAAAGCCTACAGTAAGTAAATATAAAAACATAGTTTAAAAGCAGTGAGAAAGTGCATTAATGTGTGCATGCATTAAACAGATATTAATAGGTGTAAAATGTTTGTTGTACTATACATATAATGAGGATGTTGCAGTTAGTGGACCACTGAAATGCACCAGGCTTTATTGTGATGTGTGAACCTTTGAATATTATTTGATTTGGATACTTTTGATATCAAGTCTATTATTAAAAAAATTGGAGTTGATTTGACCAAATGTGTGAGGAGAGGTCAAGCAGCTGCAAGTTTAAAGAGATTAAACCCCCTTTGTTTTATTCTTTTTAAAGATTCACATTAAAACCAACAAAAGCATAAAAGAACAAGAGACATCCAGCACTGAGGGTGAGTTTACTTTGGTGAGAAAATCACAAACATTTACTTCTTTTTTTGCATCAAAATCTTCTTAAATCAATAAATATTGTTCTTGATTTGGTTAATAACTAATATTTGAAAGCTGTGCTCAGATATAAGCAACCAAATATCAGTAAATGTGTGTAATGTGTGAGTCTGGCAGGACTCTGTGTGTATCATGTGTAATTGTTTTGCGTTTGAATCTCCATCATCCTCAGCTTCATGTTACATAATGTTCCTTTAATGGGGACTCTGTGAACGGATGCCCTCTCGCTTCCCAACCCTGCAGCACCACATTTAAGGTGAATTAGATATTTTCTCCCTCTTCATCTCTGTGGTTCATGTTGGGAGAGGAGGAGGAGGGTGAGGAGGGTGAGGAGGGGGGGAGGAGAGAGAGAGAGAAAGGGCCATTAGCCTCCCCTCTTCAGGCAGGGCGGGCCTGACATCAACACTGCAGTATTATTACTGCAAAGAGCTGCTGATGGAAAACACTTGGCCTGCTCCGACGGGCCATTTCCATAAACATTTACGCTGGAGCTGCAGGTAATAGGACGCAGCCATCATTTCAGTGTTTGTGCAGGGAAGCAGAGGAGATGGAGGAAAAATCGGATGCAAATCTGGGATGTGAGAGCTCCCACACAAAGCCCCTCACTCAGATGGAGGCGGCACAGCTCAGGAATGTGACATGAGAATACTTTTCAGCAGGTGCAGGTGGTGCATTCACTGAAGTCATGGAAAAATACACGCTGATTCTGAGCTTCTGTAGCTTTAGACTCATTTCCATAAA
>NC_048284.1:144927-172427 GCF_009762535.1 Notolabrus celidotus
CAAAACAAAGTTCTGCTGTGAGCAGAGCTGGGGCTGAGCACTGAGAGAGCTAAGCAGGGAAAGGAACTAACTGGGAGCCGGCTCTCTCTGGATGTGAGCCGTCTCTTCTGATCCACTATAAAGCATCGACTCTCAGAGCCGCAGCTTTGGATCATGACATCACTAATGTGTTTAATCTGTGTTACAGTTATGAGGGGGTCCTTGGTCCTCACCTGTAAGGGGTCCCTGGCTCCAAAGAGTTTTAGAACCCCTGGACTAACCCATCCGTTATTTTCTTGGTAGTTTGGTCCTTACACTATAAGTCACTATAATCCTGAAATCTGAGACACCTTTAAATACTACACACTGCACCTTTAAATACTACACACTGCACCTTTAAATACTACACACTGCACCTTTAAATACTACACACTGCACCTTTAAATACTACACACTGCACCTTTAAATACTACACACTGCACCTTTAAATACTACACACTGTACCTTTAAATACTACACACTGTACCTTTAAATACTACACACTGTACCTTTAAATACTACACACTGCACCTTTAATAACTTTGTAAATTCATTCTTTAAGGTTTGAACTTTACCTTAAAGCATTCAGACAAAGGAACATCACACAGTTTGTTAAATTCAGTTGATTAGGGAACAAATGAGAAGTGAAAGGCGCCTCTGTGTGCGTCTCACTGGAGGGATAGAAATCTGAAACCCTGTGGGTCTTTCTTTCTGCAGCACAATGAGCAGAAACAGACTCAAAGACGCTCAGATGTGAAGACATTCTGCCAGCCACCGAGGACACATCACAACCTTGGAGACACAAATTGCTGTATTATACCATGTGACTTCCTGCTGAGCTTTTCATGTGTGGGCTAAAGGGATCAGTTAATCAAAGGAGCGAGGAGGCAGCAGCAGCACTAACACAAATTTAACCATTGTTACTGTTAGATGACAATGGTTAAACTAATAGGAGATATAACACACAGAAGGAGAGTTATTAAACTTAGACGTGTCATTCTAACACATGTGAATGCAGCCTGAGCTGGAGCTCCTGGTGTGTTAGTGAGACATGTGAACAATATGAACTCCTGGATCTCTGACCTCCATAGGCTGCAGGTAGTCAGCAAGTACAGCTAGATGTCAGGACTCATCCTTTAGTAAGGACAGATTCATGACAAGCCTGAAATCCATCCAACAGGCAGACACCATATACTGCCAAGCTGCTCACCTCATGTTGGACACACCTCCTGATTAACTCTCAGGTCTCTACACCTTCCCTGTTTAACATCATCAGGCTCCCTCTCTGTACCTGTGTGTGTCTGTTTGTTTACTCCTGCTGTAAACAGTTTAAAACCTCCTTGATCTCCATTAAGAGCATTAGAGGTTATGTTTACAGGAGGTTTTCACACGCAGTCTCAAACCCAGACAGTGAAAGGATCAGTGGTGAATCTGCTCACTGCAGCTAATTGAAAAGGCAGCTCTGCAGCAGCAGCAGCTCTGAAACACTCCTGGCAGAGGTAAAACGGTTTAATTGAGCTAAATCTGTCTCAATGAAGGCGCTCACTTAAAAGAGAGAGACGGTCCTGGCAGCGGGCCTGGTGAGAAGCGACAGTGAAGGGGTCCTTACCTGCACATTAGAGGAGAAGGCATTTTAATAACAACACAGACCCTCCTCTCCCCTCCCCGTTAGCATCTCACTGGAGAGGGACTCAATTATCGTTAATGGAAGTTCACCACACATTTTCTAATAGGAGCTCTCATTCTGCTGCAGAGGCTCAGCAACACACTGAGGTTCACTTACATAAACATTTCTTTAATGCAGAAATAAGCACAAACAAAAGCTGCAATCAAGAAAGACTCTGTGGTTAACTTCACTTTCTTCACACACCCCGTCAAAGTCATCGGCAGTACTGACTCCAGCAGCAAGGGGGCGACTGAGAGGTGAGGCAGTACGTATGCAAAGAACGATTATACAGATTTTCTCAGTGGATTCATGTAAACAAAGAACCCTCTGGATGACCTCTCAGTGGATTCATGTAAACAAAGAACCCTCTGGATGACCTTATAGTGGATAAATGTAAACAAAGAACCCTCTGGATGACCTCTCAGTGGATTCATGTAAACAAAGAACCCTCTGGATGCCCTCTCAGTGGATTCATGTAAACAAAGAACCCTCTGGATGACCTCTCAGTGGATACATGTAAACAAAGAACCCTCTGGATGACCTCTCAGTGGATACATGTAAACAAAGAACCCTCTGGATGACCTCTCAGTGGATTCAGGTAAACAAAGAACCCTCTGGATGACCTCTCAGTGGATTCAGGTAAACAAAGAACCCTCTGGATGACCTTATAGTGGATAAATGTAAACAAAGAACCCTCTGGATGCCCTTATAGTGGATACATGTAAACAAAGAACCCTCTGGATGCCCTCCCAGTGGATAAATGTAAACAGAGTTCCCTCTGGATGCTCCTCTAGTGGATATATGTAAACACTTGCTCTACAAAGTCTTTATTTATTACAAGGGTTGAATCAGTCAAGATATTTCCATCCCTTGTTTGCTCGTATGACCTTGTTCCATTTTAAAATGACCATCTGAAAATTGACTGCAGCTTTTCATCAGACTGGTTTTAAACCTTTCTCCTCAGCACAGTCGACTTCCTCTGATGTTCCTCTCTCTACTTTTCTCTGTTGTAATTGTAGTATTGATTTTGAGCTGCCAACAATTCAACCATCAACACAGGAACATTTTCCCAAACAATAGAGCATCTCTGGCATTGAAAACACAACACAGCTAAACAGCAGAGAGTAAAAGGCACTCGACGTGAGGGCTCTCATAAAACACATCATTCGATTGGGTTTGATTTGTTTATGCCTGAGCTTCGTTGACCTCATTCTGTCCCTGCTTGTTAATCTTATAAAAGCCATTGTTCATGTTACACCTGTATGAGCTGTGTTACACTGACAGGCTGAATTTAGACGCTTTGTTCAGTCAAATGAACAATGACTGAACTTGAGTCGATCAGAAGCTGTGTTTATTTTTCTCACGTTTCCATGTAACGTTACATTTACATTAAAACCAAAGTGATCAGACTGACTGTTAAACATCTGAAGAGATAACTGTGAGAGCCTCCTGCCCTCATGTTCCTCTCAGACTTATTGCCTCATGCTGCCCCCTGGTGGTGAAGAGCTGCAGCAGCACCAGGACCCGGAAGGCTCTGAGGCCCTCTGGATGAACCCCAAAAGGTCAAATGAGTTAATCCATCAGACAGACTCACCTCTGTGTGAAAGTCTGTCCAAGCCTCAAATAGTTTTCAGCTTTGTTTTCAAATTCTGTTCATTTTACACATGACAGTAGGAATATTTGAGATGTGCATCAATCTAACATTAATTTAGGAAACTGTGAAATCACAGGTCTGATTTATCTCTGACCAGAAGAGGAGAACTGCAGCAGCACAAGAACCCAAATAAGTACAGAAACCAGGGAGGAGGCTGAGACACAAATCTGTCACGTTCAACCGTACCTCTAAGCTTTTATTTTGAAAAGACTTCCATGATGCTGCATCACCCTATGGTGTCTTAAAACTAGCACAGCAGAGACGCAGACAGGAGAGGACAGAGGCTGTGAGACCAAGAAGAGGAGTTAGAGCTGTGAATGTGGAGATAAACTCAGAGAGGAAATCAGAGAGCTCTGCTTTGGTCTGCGTCCTCTGTGAGTTGTTTCAGAGCTATACAAACATCACTGTCATCTTCTTTTTACTTCACCCTCCTGTTATGTTCGTTTCTCTGGAACAGCAATAACGTTCCTGGGTCAATTTGACCCGGGGCATATTCAATTATCCAAAAGTGTCAGAACCCAAAAAATCCCAATACACATTTTTTTAAATCTAATTTTTAACTCCATTAATAAACATTTAAATCAAGATTAAGTCCTCTGGTGTTCTTTAGTCCTCAGATCATGGTTCATGAGGATAACTCACTCATTTATATTAAAATTCATGTTTAAACTTTTGTGAATGTACAATGGAAAGCCCCAAATATAAATACAATAGTTTAACATGACAAAGATTTTTGTTTATTTTATTTTACATTTTGAATGTCTTTATTTTTTATGAAGTGATGTTGATAAATCAACACGACACCTCTTCTGTCACATGCTGCCCAGACTATTATGCTGCATTTAGTAAGTAAGATTTATTTATAGAGCACCTCTCAGGAACAGAGGTCACACGGTGCTTCACAACAACAACATTAGAAAAACATTAAAAGGCAAAACAGAGATTACAAATACACAAACCCATGACATAAAAACAGACACATTAAACAAAGTCTAAACAGAGAGGTCTTCAACTGCTTTTTAAACCTGTCCACAGAGTCCACAGATCTCAGTTCCAGAGGGAGACTGTTCCAGAGTTGAGGACCAACAACCTGGACCACAGAGTCCCCCTTAGTTTTTAACCTGGTATGAGGCACAACCAATAAACCCTGATCAGAGGACCTCAGAGTCCTGCTGGAGTTATAAGGCTTCAGCAGCTCCCTGATGTAGACTGGAGCCTGTCCATTGAGCGCTCTGTACACAACAACAAGACCTTTAAACTGGATCCTACATTTGACTGGAAGCCGGTGCAAAGAAAGCAGGTTTGGAAGGAATATACTGCCTAAAATAGACTTTTAAAAGGGTCAATTTGACCCGCAACATAACAGGAGGGTTACATTTCCCTCAGAGACTTCAGAGTTTGTGTTACTCTCTGGAAAAACAGTGAGTGCCTTTTAATGCCTCCTAAAGAACGGCAGCATCACGTAATGTGCTGTGGGTGATGCATTCACACGTGCACTTAGAGAAACTGTAACATGGAGAGGACAGCGAAGGGGACTGACGGCTGGTGAGAAGTCCCAGTATGCAAAAAAAAGTCCTGGTTAACCAAGGGGTTAAATCTAGAAGTGGTGGTTTGGTGTACTGGAGTGTTACTGCCATTTAAAGCTGTTCTTAAGGACAAGTATCTCATGCAACATCACTTTAAAAATCTGAACCCTTCAAGGTGCAGAGTAATACTTGTGAAAACACAGAACTGCACCTTTAAAGAGTGACAGAGCGTCTCTCTGTGCAAACATGTAAAGCTCCTGATTGTTCTTGTTCATAGAAAACCTTTCCAAACATACTGAGAACTGATTCCTGTGATGTGTGAGCGTAACCTGAGAGTCAAACCCAGTTTCTCCACAGAGTGAAGTTGTAGAAGAAAATGTGAAAGTAAGAAACTTCAGACATATTTTCATACGCTTCTGTTTGAAACACTCAGAGGTTTGAATGGACAATGAAAGGGCCAGCTGACAATGATGCTCTCTGAAACCCTTTTCTAAAGCTTGTTGAAAACGTCCTCTCGGTGCGCCCTCAGCCTTTATTCACACGTCATTCTCTCACCGCTCACTCACAGAGTTTATGATTTATCTTCTCCAACCCCGTCAGACAACATTCAGCTGAAGTGATCTCACCTTGAAGACAAACTTCTCCATTCTCTCACAACACTGACGTCCTCTGAGGTATTTCACTGCGTACGCCGTAAATAATAAAACCTCTTAGATATGTTTCCTCATTGTTCAGAGGAAGAGCCACAATGTGAGGAAAGGTAAGTGTCTTAACAAGAGCTGAACTTCACTGTAACGCCTCTTAGAGGAAAAGCCTTGAAGACATGAAAACTTACAAAGTTTGTTTGAACAATTTGAGCGTTTCTCTTTTTTCATTCTTTACAACTTCAGCATGAAAATCTGTGCCGGCAGTCAGACAAAGCTGCTCTGCCTCTGGAGCTCCAAAGGAAGATGTTCACCTATAGGTAACATGTTCATGTGATGTTTTTACACCATTAAAGACACATGAGGAGGAGAATAAGGACTCAGTGTGTACATGAAGTCTCAAATAAAGGATCCAGACTTCAGGGTTATTCTTTAAACTCAACCTACAGACTCTGGATGTTTGTACGGTCTGAAATCTGTAAGGTCTTCCTGAAGACCTCATGGTCTGGATGGCAGCATGTGTTGCTCCTAAACCTGTAGATATAGTTCAGCATTAATGGAGCCTTCACAGATGTGGAAGCTGCCCATGCCATGGACTCTCATGATCCCCATACCATCAGGGACGCTGGCTTTGACCTGAGAGCTGATAACAAGCCGGGTGGTCCCTCTCCTCTATAGAGCGGAGGACACAGCGTCCAGGATTTCATCAGACCACAGGACAGTTTTTCACTTCAGGTCCATCTTAAACCAGCTCAGGTCCAGAGAAGTCTCTGTGGTTCAGGATCAGGTTTATATATGGTTTCCTCTTTGCATGGTTCAGTTTGAACCTGCATTTGTGGATGCAGTGACTTCCACTACAGAGTCATGTCTGTGTTTAATGCAGTGACTTCCACTACAGAGTCATGTCTGTTTATAATGCGGTGACTTCCACTACAGAGTCATGTCTGTTTATAATGCGGTGACTTCCACTACAGAGTCATGTCTGTTTCTAATGCAGTGACTTCCACTACAGAGTCATGTCTGTGTTTAATGCAGTGACTTCCACTACAGAGTCATGTCTGTGTTTAATGCAGTGACTTCCACTACAGAGTCATGTCTGTGTTTAATGCAGTGACTTCCACTACAGAGTCATGTCTGTGTTTAATGGAGTGACTTCCACTACAGAGTCATGTCTGTTTTTAATGCAGTGACTTCCACTACAGAGTCATGTCTGTGTTTAATGCAGTGACTTCCACTACAGAGTCATGTCTGTTTTTAATGCAGTGACTTCCACTACAGAGTCATGTCTGTGTTTAATGCAGTGACTTCCACTACAGAGTCATGTCTGTTTATAATGCAGTGACTTCCACTACAGAGTCATGTCTGTGTTTAATGCAGTGACTTCCACTACAGAGTCATGTCTGTGTTTAATGCAGTGACTTCCACTACAGAGTCATGTCTGTGTTTAATGCAGTGACTTCCACTACAGAGTCATGTCTGTGTTTAATACAGTGACTTCCACTACAGAGTCATGTCTGTGTTTAATACAGTGACTTCCACTACAGAGTCATGTCTGTGTTTAATGCAGTGTCTTCCACTACAGAGTCATGTCTGTGTTTAATGCAGTGACTTCCACTACAGAGTCATGTCTGTGTTTAATGCAGTGACTTCCACTACAGAGTCATGTCTGTTTTTAATGCAGTGACTTCCACTACAGAGTCATGTCTGTATGTTTAATGCAGTGACTTCCACTACAGAGTCATGTCTGTACGTTTAGTTCTGGACGTTGTTTTTAAAGTTTGTTGTTGGTAATTCGTGTCCTTCTGTCACCTCTAACAAGGAACTTTCTCAACAGAATGCTGTGTGTGTGTGTGTGTGTGTGTGTGTGTGTGTGTGTGTGTGTGTGTGTGTGTGTGTGTGTGTGTGTGTGTGTGTGTTTGTGTGTCATTGCAGACGTTAAGTGTCTCTGTGTGTCTTAATGTTAAAAATAAAACAATGTTGCTTTTAGAAACTCATCAAACTTGTGAGAACTTCTCTCAGCAGTGACAGCGGCGGCGGTGGCGGCGGCGGCGGCTCTGATGTTTTGATCTGTGTCTGTGTGCGTCCGGCCCTTCGCCTCATGCTGAGACATTCAAACAGACTGCGTGTCATTAGCCTGGGAGATGTTTGGCTGACACATGAAAGCCGGTTGATCAGCGGCAGCAGCTCTCCAGGGGGGCGACTTCTTACATCCCTGCGCTGAAGGATGTGCATAGGCCTGCGACCGCCACCCCGGCTTTCTGTTGTTCCTGATCCAGAGAATGTTTAGCAGCAGATTTACAAATGACCTGGGCTGGTCTCGTTTGAAGTGAGGGGGAGAGAGGGGGCGGCTTTACAACGCTGCTCACACGGCTCATTACTCTGACAGATGATACAGACAGACGGACACAAAGTGACAGGGAGGAGAAGTCACTAATGAGGAAGAGAGCACATAAAGACTGAGGAAGCCTCCTTTCTGCTCCTCGTCTGTCTCTCAGAGACAGCTGCAGAGATTCACCTGAGTCAGAGAGAGAGACCTGCTGGATCTCTGAGAAGCTCTGAGAAAAGAAGTAGTGCTTCCTCTGCTTTCTTAGCTTTAAGGGCTGCACTTCAAGGTAAGATGATAAACTGGCATACAGAGGCGGAGGTGTGATCATTGTTCAAATATGGAGACAACAGAGAATGTTTTCAGACACTCTCATGAGCTGAATTCACAAAGCTCCTAAAAACAGACTCATCTTCACCCGGACTTTACTCTGAGGGTCTGCAGCACCACCACCTCTCCACCTGAACTCAGGGTGAGCATGCAACTGCTGCAAACCTGGAAGGGTGACATGTTACAGGATCATCATCTGAGGCGAAGAAGGAGGATCATTTTCAAGACAGGGACTGTGAAGAAGTCTGCAGAACCACATGTTCAAACATAGCATTGATATAAATGTCTCTGCAGCTTGGTCCTCCATCATGTTATAAACATGTAGCTTTCACAGCATGCTTCTAATGTCACGTCCTGCATCTCAAGACTCATCATCCAGCCTCTGAACATGTAACTGAGGGCACAGATCCTGAACACCTTCTGAAACTTCAGGAGAGCATGTGAGACACAGGATGTGGTTTTTCAGACAGAGGGATTTGTATGAAGATGGAAGAAGGAAAAAGGAGAGCTAGAGGAGTTCAAACACAGATCCTGATTTCTAAAAGCTACAATAACAGTTGGACACGCCTTAAAATCTTAAATCAGAAACCATCTGTTATCACCCGACAACAAAATGAATAATAAAGCCTCTTGATGCTGCAAATATTTACAGACAAGCTGTAAAAGATATCCAAGCCACCAGCTCAATAAAGTCTGAAGCTCACAGTGCTCTCATCTGTCACTCAAAGAGGCCACGCCCCTAATTCTCCTTATATGGATTTGTTTTTCTAGGTGGGATTGTATGAGGTGCTCTCCACTAGTTATTCTATTATACCCAGCAGAGTGATGTGAGATGATTTTATATGAGGCAGTGAACACGTTTACTCCTGCTGTCAGGCTGAACGTTATAACATGGGGCTCTATGGGGATCCACTCACTCTTGCTGTCAGCCTCAAGTGGACACTCAGGGAACTGCAGGTTTTGGAGCTCTGCATTGAGTCTGCAGGACCAGGTTTTTAGTCTCAGGTATGTTCTACAGTCTGTTCAGTATCAGGGAATAAATGTTAAAATATGCAGGTTAAATAAAAATAAATATTTCTCCACATTAAGCTCTTTAACATTTTTAAAAGGTGTCAACTTTTCACTTTTTTCATATTTAGAGCAATATTTATTAATTATGTAAAATTTAACTTCTAGATTATCATTTAATATTTAGATGAATACATTTAATAAAATACAATTAAACATTTAAATTTAACATTTGGATTTTACACTGAACTTTTGGATTGAAGATTTAACATTTTGATATGATATTTAATGTTAAGATTTAAAATGTAACATTTATATTTAGCATTCAATGTTGAGATTTAAAAATTACCTTTAAGATCTAACTTTAATGTTAAGATTAAACATTTAGATACAACATTATATATTTAGATTTAACATTTTTCATTTTGATTTTACATTAAATGTTTAGATTTAAAAATGACCCTTAAGATCTAACTTTAATGTTAAGGTTGAATGTTTAGATTTAACATTTGACTCTAAGATTTAACATTTTCCACTTGGATTTCAGATTTAACATTGAGATTAACAAATACATGTAAGCTCTAACTTTAATGTTAAAATTAAACATTTAGATACAACATTATATATTTAGATTTAATATTTTTCATTTGGATTTTACACTTACAATTTTGGATTAAAGATTTAACATTTTGATATCATATTTAATGCTAAGATTTAAAATTTAACATTTATATTTAGCATTCAATGTTGAGATTTATCAATTACCCTTAAGATCTAACTTTAATGTTACGATTGAATTTTTAGATTTAACATTTAACTCTAAGATTTAACATTTTCAACTTGGATTTCACATTTAACATTGAGATTTAACAATTAACTTTAAGATCTAACTTTAATGTTAAGATTGAATGTTTAGATACAACATTATATATTTAGATTTAACATTTTTCATTTGGATTTAATGTTGAGATTTAACAATTACCTTTAAGATCTAACTTTAATGTTAAGATTGAATGTTTAGATTTTACATTTAACTCTAAGATTTAACATTTTTAATTTGGATTTAACATTGAGATTTAATAATTACCTTTAAGATCTAACTTTAATGTTAAGATTGAATATTTAGATTAAACATTTAACATTTGTAATTTAGATTTGAGAGTGAAATGATCTTTTTTAATATTTCAAACATTGATAATGAAGTTCACACATGTTCCTGAGAATACTCATAAAGCCTTTTTGTTTTTCAGTGTGAGTTAGCTGAACACTGAATGCAAACATAGAAGCAAATTTGACAATGTCAAAAATCTCTAATTTAACCAAAGAAATGAAACATTTCTTTTTAAAAATGAAACTTTTGTGTGTTGATGTGAAATAAATGATGTGCACACATGGAGCTGCAGTTTGAACGCAGAGGAAGGCGTGTTGAAGCGTACAGCTGTGCAGAGATTAACGTCAGATCTTTGTGCAGCGAGTGTGTCAGTTAAATGTAATTGGTGCCTCACAGCAGGAAGCTGACTGCAGATCGCTGTGAAACATTAATAAACAACAAACATCAACTTGTTATTCACAGATGTTTGGAATACAGAGATTTCTCTGTGACACTGAAACAAGGACATGTGAGGGCAGAGAAGAATCCCTGTGGATGTTTTAATCATCGCTGCGACATGAAGAAGACATTTAAAGGAAGACAAAAAGAGCAGAATTGAAACCCGTCTTTAGATCAAACATTACATTTCAAATCCAGAACATCCGCTTTGGGCTGCTGCCTTTCAATTTGTCAGGAACAAGAACTGAGTCGCTTTAGTTGGATGTGTTAAACTGCCTCCCAGAGGGCACTGGGGCAGACCACCAACGCTTTCTCGGCCACCATGCTGCGTCAACAGAGCAAAACAAAAGCACAAAGCTGCAGCGGGGACGCTTTGTTGCTCTGCTTTAATGTGGCGGCCGGCCGGCTGCCCTGCTGATGTGCGGCCTCGTCTTCCTGGAAACAAACACGGCGGATCCACACACACAGCGTCACCAAGAACCAGAGTTACACTCCCCGTCTCTAAAGGTGGACAACAACACATCACATGGGATCACATGGGGAACAGGTGACTTTACAACCAACCGGCCTTTAAGTTTGACTTTCTGATTCTCAGGAGCCGACGGTTTATTTAATTAATGATGCACTAAATCACAAGCATTACTGAGGACTGCAGCTTTAAATAATATGCTCACTTTATCAGCCTGTTATTTCAGGAACAAGATTTAATTGTGGACACAAGCAGGAAGAGAAGGACAGACAAAAACTCACAGAAGAGTTGGAGTTTGAAAAGTTGGAGGGAAACAAACGGCACAGTGTGACGGGGAAAGTTTAACAAGTAAATGATTTGAAATGAAACTAAAGAGTCATGTTTTCACACAGTTTAAAGATGATTATGAAACAGACTGATGCCTTTATATGAGCTACCAGAACATCAGCATAAAGACGGACTGCTTCCAAAAAGTTATTTTTAATTTCTGGCGCCGGTCGTCGTGATTAACTTCAAGCTTTTTCCCTCTTAGTCGTGTATTTGTGTGTTAAATTAATTAAGCACTAAAGTGAGATTAGAGATTAGAAATACAACACATGCATGTGCAGGATCAAATCTGCAAAGTCCACAGGGGGGCGCCAAAGTCTACACGCACTGAAAGTTCCCAACTGAAGCTTTAAGCAGAAACATCCTTCCTTCATAACGACCACAAATTAAAATCACCCGCTCACATGGAGGGTAATATTTAAAGGCACACCTCAGAGGTAGGTTTCAAAGAGAAGGAAAAACACAACAATCACAACCTTTAAGATATTCTGACACAAGAAGCCATCAAGTATTTTCTGTTTTGACCTTTCATCCTTTAGAAATGTTGGATTGAAACTTTCAGTGTGACATTTCAGATGTTAGAGCTTCAAGTGAGACAGAAGTTTAATAACTCCTGCAGCTGCATTTCCAACAATGAGTCCTGATCGATGCTTAAAGTATCACCTGGTAAATCAGGTAAATGCAGAACTGTCTCCGGGTGTCTTCTAATCAATTGCAATCATGTGTAGCTGAATATTTCCCCAGATATTCCTTCTGAAATTTAAAGCTCGTGTCAGAAATGCTGAACTCCTCGGCACATAGCTGCAATTAACAATCATGAGAGCTCTGAGCTCATGACTGTTCAGATCAAATCTAAGAGTTTGGATGAATATCAGAGAGAGGGATGCACGTTCCTCTTCCTCATGATTAAATGTTTACTTAACTAAGAGTGTTGAAAGTCTGCCCTCAGAGCCTGGTTTAAATTCTTACTGACAATCAAATATTCATCTTTAAGAAGTAAAGGCTTAGCAGTTTCCCAAAGCTGCAGCTCATCACCACACACAGGAGTGAACATGTGTTTCAGAGATGGATTAATGGAAGTGTATGAACAGTTAAAACAAAGGATCACCTGTGTGTTCATGTTAATACAGAAACCTGTCACCTCGGCTGGAATCAGTCGATCGAGCTCCAATTAAACTCCCTGATCTGGATTCCTTCAAAAGGCTGTTACCACTCCCCTCTCCCCTCCCTCCGACCCGCCCGCCTGCCGCCACACAGCGGCAGAGCGCTTCCTTTCTTCGCCGCGGCGGCCGTGACCGAGCCAAGGTCACGGTTAATCCTTCGGGGGGTTCTCGCTTTGTCTCGTCACAACCAGGGGGGGTCAGAGGCTCTGAAAGGCCGCGCTGCAGTTTAACATCTATTAGCAGAAAGCTGCAACCCCGACAGGGCGCGTACTATTGGCTGCAGTGTGTGTGGGCGGGTGTGTGTGTGTGTGTGTGTGTGTGTGTGTGTGTGTGTGCAATCTATCTCTCCTGAAGATGTTACAGCCGGTCAGTCTCTGTTTGTTTCTTTAATTTATGTGCTCTTGATTCAGATTTACTGCACACGCAAAAAAAACACTTTAAATACTACACACTGCACCTTTAAATACTACACACTGCACCTTTAAATACTACACTGTACCTTTAAATACTACACACTGCACCTTTAAATACTACAGACTGTACCTTTAAATACTACACACTGCACCTTTAAATACTACACACTGTACCTTTAAATACTACACACTGTACCTTTAAATACTACACACTGCACCTTTAAATACTACACACTGCACCTTTAAATACTACACACTGTACCTTTAAATACTACACACTGTACCTTTAAATACTACACACTGCACCTTTAAATACTACACACTGTACCTTTAAATACTACACACTGTACCTTTAAATACTACACACTGTACCTTTAAATACTACACACTGTACCTTTAAATACTACACACTGCACCTTTAAATACTACACACTGCACCTTTAAATACTACACACTGTACCTTTAAATACTACACACTGCACCTTTAAATACTACACACTGCACCTTTAAATACCACACACTGTACCTTTAACTCCTAAACATTAATAACAAAAGAGCATTCAGAATATGTTCTTAGAGTTTAGAGTTTATTGATGTATTATTGGTTTCAAAGAGCTCACACTCAGGCGTGAGGATGATGGTGTTCTTGCAGCTGAGCATGAATGATGCTTCACTCAGCTGTGTGGAAGTGAAGCTGTGAATGTGATGCTTTATGTCCACAGTGAGGACGCCTCTGTCAGCAGCTGTACCTGATGTACCTGGTGAACCTGCGTCTCCTTCATCTCTTCTGCACCTCCAGCTCAGGGAAGCCCGTCCTCTCGTCCATCTCCCTCCTGAACTGCAGCTGTGTGGCCTCTCCGATCACGACCTCAGCTGTGGTGAAAATCTCCAGGCCTCCCATCACGTGACCCCCCACGGTCTGACCCTCGCCGTCAGCCAGGCAGACGTGGAGGTGAGCGTCCGGGTTCAGAGTGCCGACCAGGGACACGATCTCATAATGCCCGCTCAGGTGGAGGATCTGGAAACATGGAGGAGGATGAATGAGGAGATTAGCTTTATAATATTAGAATGCACTTTGCTTGTTTTTATAATATTTTCTGCAGTGACAGAAATTTATTCTGCAAATTTTAAGTACAATTTGAAATTTAAATGTCATATATTTTAAATTAAATCTGATTTTCCTTCTTTTTTTGTTTTATTCAAGCTGAACCCTTGAGACATACGTCCAGAGGAGTCAGACTTAAAGCTGCGTTCTTCCTCAAATCAAGGATTTCACTCAGCTTTTCTTCACAGCCTTAGTGTGCATCCCTCTGCAGCACTTATTATTTCTGCAGTTATGTGATGAATGTTTAGTTTAAAAAAGATGCAGTTGTTGCTTTTTTCTGCATTGAAGTTTTACTATATAACAACAGCTGTCTAGAACAGGGGTTCCTACAGTGTGGGTCGGGACCTCCTGGGGGGTCGTGAGATTTCTTCCAGGATGTTTTTTTTCTATTAAGTTATCTAAAAATATTTATTATCATTATTTTCATTTTTATCATTATTATTATTATTATTATTATTATTATTATTATTATTATTATTATCATTCTTCTTCTTCTTCTTCTTCTTCTTCTTCTTCTTCTTCTTCTTCTTGTTATTTTTCTTTTCTTTTTCTTTTCTTCTTCTTCTTCTTCTCTTTCTTCTTCTTCTTATTATTATCATTCTTTTTCTTCTTCTTCTTTTTCTTCTTCTTATTATCATTCTTCTTCTTCTTCTTCTTTTTCTTCTTATTATTATCATTCTTTTTCTTCTTCTTCTTTTTCTTCTTCTTATTATCATTCTTCTTCTTCTTCTTCTTTTTCTTCTTATTATTATCATTCTTTTTCTTCTTCTTCTTTTGCTTGTTCTTCTTCTTCTTTTTCTTTTTCTTTTTCTTCTTCTTCTTCTTCTTCTTCTTATTATCATTCTTCTTCTTCTTCTTCTTCTTCTTCTTCTTCTTCTTCTTCTTCTTTTTCTTTTTCTTTTTCTTCTTCTTCTTCTTATTATTCATTTTTGTTAATTAATCTAATGTTTATCTTGCTTTGTGTTTAAACTGTTAATTATTATTATTTCTTTACTATTATTATTATTATTTTTGTATTTTTTTGTATTTATAATTTTTTTATTCTGTTGGTTTTGTGTCACTTATATATAATTTGTTAACTTGTGGTGAACAAAGAAATACTGAAAAAATGCAAAAAAAAAAAAGTTAAATGTCAAAAGTTATCTGAAAATAGTCAATTTTACCCGTTATAGTAAAAAATATCAACAAAAACAGAATCTTAACTTGAAATCAAACCCTGAAAATATAAAGTGTAATGAGTTTTCTGCCTTTCTTTGTTTCCAGATGACTCCTAAGTTTAGAGTTAGTGAACAGTTAATGATCTAAAGCAGGGGTGTCCAAACTTTTTTCAAAGAGGGCCACATTTGATGTTGTCAGAATACCTCAGGGCCAGTGGCTCCTACTGAGACTTAGGAATCCTAAAAGTTATACATGAAATATTTATTTAATATTTAGTATCATTATTTTCCTATGGCAGGATCACAATCTAGATTTCATCACACTTCTTTTTCATGTTTTTTTTAAGACCTTTCTGACCAGCAGACAACATTTTAAGAACTATATAATTACTTTCCTGAGTTCTGAACATTTTTGATGCACCAAATTTTGCCTTTTCTGCACAATTTTATAATTTGATCTTGTCTTGTGTTCTCTTTTGTGTCTTCTGAAGTTTTAGTGTTCATCAAGAACATTTTCACATCATGATAAAAACATGAATTTGAAAACTTGTCAGCTTTAAGAGTTCTTGTGTTTCTTCTTTATTGCCATCTTGCAGAATTCCCAAAGCTTTGGTTTTAGACAGGAAGTCCATATGAAGCTGTTTGAGACGTTTCTGGATTGACTTTAGTTTAGTTTGTAGAAAGAAACTGTGATTAATTTCTTTGCTATAAATAACACAATTTAAGATGGAAGCTTGGGGCCATAAATAAATGGACCTGGGGCCGCAATTGGCCCCCGGGCCGTACTTTGGACACCCCTGATCTAAAGCATCAGTAGCAGCAGGTTCATTCATAACACACAGGAAACACAGACACATGCTCATATAGGGAGGGTCACTTTCTGCAGACCAGCTAAATGAAGACACATTAAATCACTCTGAGGGACAGGGGGGGGTCAGGAGTCTTTGGACCCTGGTCTAGACGATGAATGTGAAGCTGAGTTTTCTCTTGATTCAAAGAGTCCAAACAAAGAGCCGGAGCTGAAGGAGTCAGGAGCGACTGTAAGGTACCTCATTTGGATTTGTCGCCGTGGCCTTTGCCAGCCGGAGCGTCGCCTTGGTAACACTGCCCACGCAGGTAATGATGAAGGGAGCTTTAAGTCCCGCCTCCTCCACGAACGCCTGCAGAGATCCCAGCAGCTCCTGACCTGGACCGAAGCGGACTGCGTGGACCTGTAGGGAGGATGCTCCTGATGGTGGACTCTGAGAGGAGACAGTTTCAACATCTGGTGTCACATGACTTTAAGAAACTGATTTATTTTAAATACTTTTGATCCATTTAGTGAAGAAATCAAAGAACACAGACACACAGGGACTAAAGTGACTTTATGTAAGCGTGGGTGGATTCAGTTTGCAGTGAGTCAGCCTCCTTTAACAACAAGCCAACAAACAGAACAGGACATGCTAAAAATGTAGCCCTCAATAAAAACATGATCAATAAGAACAAGTTAGGAGTAGTGGAGATGGCAGCTGGATCTAAGCTGTTTTTATATCAGCTGGTTGAACAGGCTGGGACTTTATACCTCTGTCTAGAAAGGAGAAGCTGAACATGATTCACTGTGTGGGAGTCTCTGTTTAAAATGGATCCTCTAACTGTGGGGTGTTCAGGGACTCTGGATGAAGCTGAGACTCTCTGATCAGCCTGATGGACTGTTTCACAATTTGACTTGAAGTGTTCTTGTTTTCACAGACGGGTTCTCAAACCTCGACACCAGACAGACTAAAACAGATTGAATAAACACATGAGGTCATCAGGGTTCATCAATGTGGAAGGAGGACGGTTTCCTCAGGTGTCTGTTTTTACACACAGCTTCACAATCAGTCTCAAAGTTCAGTTTATAATTATTGTTCTGAGATATCTGTATTCATGAACACTCCACAGTCTGACCCTTTATGGTCGTGACTTCCTCTTTGTGGGCGTGTCTTTGGAAGTAAATAATCATGTCACCCTCTCTACTTTTAAGAACAAACTTTCCTTTTTGATAAAGCTTATAGTTAGAGCTGGATCAGGCTTGGACCAGGTCTTACTTATGCTGCTATAGGCTTAGACTGACACACTGGGATCCTGTCTTTCCCTCTCTCTCCTCTCTCTGCCTGTCTCTCACTTTAGAGTCATTCATCCTTTCTGTCTTTCTTTCTTTCTTTCTTTCTTTCTTTCTTTCTTTCTTTCTTTCTTTCTTTCTTTCTTTCTTTCTCTTGTTCTTTCCATGTTTCTTCATCCTTAATGTCTCCTTTCCTTTCTATCCTTCTTTCTTTCCTTTCCCCTTTCATTCCTTCTTTCCCACTTTTCTTTCTTTCATTTGTTTCTGCTTTCTTTCTTTCTCTCTTTGTTCTTTCCATGTTTCTTCATCCTTTATGTCTCCTTTTCTTATCCCCTCCTTTCCTTCTGTCTTTCCTTCACCATTTATTCTCCTCTTTTCTTTCTTCTGGTCTCCCTCTCTTCTCTCTTTTCTTAGACCTTTCTGGAGTCCCTGAGCTCCCTTGTCTCGTAGGTTCCTCTGGATCTCTGCTGCTGTGGACGTGGTCCAGACTCCAGCTGCTACAACTACTACTATCCGTCTCCCCACTATCATCTCTCTCTCTCTTCATCTCCCTCTATCCCTCTCTCCAACACGGTCTCAGCAGATGTGTGTCTAACATGAGTCTGGTCCTGCTGGAGGTTTCTGCCTGTTAAAGGAAGTTTTTCCTCTCTGCTGTAACTAGCTAAATACTGTGAGGTGCAATGCTCATGGTGGATTAAGGTGGGGTCAGACTGAGTCTGATCCTGTCTTGGTGTTGGGTCTCTGTTCATAATTGGACACAGAGAGGTCTAGACCAGGCTAAAACGTACAATGCCCCACAGCAGAGGAGCTCCAGAGGCTGTGTGAGATCCAGGTGGAGCCTACAGAGGATACAAACTCTAACATCATGTGTAACCCTGTAAGAATCACCCCCAGCAGAGGACAGGTGTGATCAGTGTTGTTCAGATCACTGAGATCCTTTCTGAACCACATGTTCCCTCTCTGTGAGTCCGGCGGCTCTGGGATCAGGACCACAGAGCCGCTCGGTGAAAAGCCTCCAAACGCCCTGAATAGAAGCACAAATGTGTCTGAATCCAAAATCTCCTTTTTGTTCCCGCGTGTGTGTTTCAGTGTGTGTGCACGTGTGTGGTCCATTCAGATCTCTAACAGGATCACCGTGCCAAACCAAACTCCAGCCCGACCTCTGACCCCTGCAGGAGGAGGACCGAGTCATGTGACCAAACATCAGTGGAGCTCACACGGATCTGCAGGTTCACAAAGAGTGAATAAAAACACACGCAGGGGGGCGGAGCCAACATCGCAGCACTCTACACACACACACACACACACACACACACACACACACACACACACACACACACACACACACACACACACACACACACACACACACACACACACACACAGGAGGAGAGCCACACAGAGAGTGTTTCCTGCACTAAACTGTAACTGGGAGCTTTGTCTTTGCTCCAGAGATCAGCTTCATTGTTCTATTTTTTCTCACTGAGGCTGAAAGCATCTTTAAAAGACAAAGTTATAAATATTTCCTTCTGCTGTGATCTTTAAACCAAACCCTTTATTCTGCTGAACCTCTGAGAGAATAAATCTGTGAAGGTTTTTAATTACAGCAGGGCCCTATACTGAAACACAGACTGACTGAGTGAGACCTCTGAGGGTTCAACTTGTTGTTTTGTAGTTTTGTAATGTGCAGAACATTCAACAAACATGCTGACAAACAGAAACCTGCAGGACTTTGGATTTATCTGAGAACACATGTTCAAAAAGGTGAAACACTCACCATTCTGCTCGGCTCTGAGGTTTGTGAAAGACTAAACTCTGAGCACAAACATCCAGTCAAACATTCACAGTCAGGATGGTAGAAGTCTGGCTGAATCTGAGCATGCTCAGTAAGCAGAGAAGGGCCTCAAAGTTACTACTTCCTGCAGAACTCTCAGGAGGTGAGTGCATTTCTGGTCTTCTACTGCCACCTGCTGGTGGGATAGAGCTCTGCAGCTGGAGGCAGTTTGAGCTTTGTGTTTGTTAGTTACATTTTCATAGGGTGGCAAAATTCTGGTAATTTTTAAAGTTTGAAACTCTCCATGGGAATAAACAGGACTTTAATAAAGTGAAGGTTGGCTCTTAATAAGGAACTTAAATATAGTTGGGGCAAATATATTTGATCATAATCCTGACTGAAACAACCAGATTACATGTACAGTTGAATATCTCTGCTGTTCCTCAATCACATGCACACACTGCATACTGCAGGGCTACTGAGACCACGCCATTTCATTCCATTTGTAACATTGTATATATCTAAATTGTATTCTATCTTTATTTATCTATTTTTATTTTGTACTTATTTTATTTTATTGAAACTTCTTCTTGGTTGTACTTATGTCTGGGTTGCTGTAACAACTGAATTTCCCCCCAGGGATCAATAAAGTAATATCTTATCTTATCTTATCTTATTATTATGGATGGATGTCTCTCTATGACAAAACTAATATTTATTCTTGGATGTGATACCTTTCCATTATATCACCCTCAATTCCCAGTTCATTCCCATGGAAATTTACTGGAAACTTTCCACCCCCTTGTAACCCTACATATTCAAGTATCTGAAGTTCTCACAGACTTTATAAAGATGTGGAATATCAGAAACAAATTCATCTTTTCTTTTATCAGAGGTGGAGTCAGAGTTTAAAAGGATCCAAAAACATTAAATAATAACAGATGAGATGATGTCTGTCATTTAGAAACGCTGAAATGTAAAGACAGTTATCTAAAGATGATAAGACACAAGAGTCCTAAGATATATTTATGCACCACCTTCAGAAACATCATGCAAAGTGATAAACGAGACAGTATATGACATTTAGTCAATCAGTGTTTCAGAACAATAAATAAAAACAGACCAAAATCTCACAAAAATGTTAAAATAAATGAATGATATATAATTTAATTATCAGTAATTAATAGGAAAGAAGGCGTGAGGAGGTCAGGGTATAAAAATAAGTGAGACTGCATCTCATCTGATCCTCATCTCCTCAAACTGTGAGGACCTTCCTTGTTTCTGACTCTAGAGGGCGCTGTGGTTTGCAAAATGATCCAGATGCAAACACACACCCTCATCCCAACCCTCCTGAATGATAGTTCCTCTTTCCTTCTCTCCCTCTCTTCTTTTCCTTCCTTCCCTCTCTTCTTTTCCTTCTCTCCCTCTCTTCTTTTCCTTCCCTCTCTTCTTCTCCTTCCCTCTCTTCTTTTCCTTCCCTCTCTTCTTCTCCTTCCCTCTCTTATTTTCCTTCCCTCTCTTCTTTTCCTTCCCTCTCTTCTTCTCCTTCCCTCTCTTCTTTTCCTTGCCTCTCTTCTTGCCTCTCTCTGAGGGAACAGACTGAGAGGCCAGAGGAGGATGCAGCTGAAGAGACCTCACTCTCTGGGCCTTCCTCAGATCAGTTCTCCCTCTCTTCAGCTCCACTACAGGTGACCTCTGAGGTCACAGCTGAAGGAAGGATGGAGGGATGTACTTCTGTCCTACTGAACCATGTATCCTCCAAAGTGTCCACTACAGGTGACCTCTGAGGTCACAGCTGAAGAAAGGATGGAGGGATGTTCTTCTGTCCTACTGAACCATGTATCCTCCAAAGTGTCCACTACAGGTGACCTCTGAGGTCACAGCTGAAGGAAGGATGGAGGGATGTTCTTCTGTCCTACTGAACCATGTATCCTCCAAAGTGTCCACTACAGGTGACCTCTGAGGTCACAGCTGAATGAAGGATGGAGGGATGTACTTCTGTCCTACTGAACCATGTATCCTCCAAAGTGTCCACTACAGGTGACCTCTGAGGTCACAGCTGAAGGAAGGATGGAGGGATGTACTTCTGTCCTACTGAACCATGTATCCTCCAAAGTGTCCACTACAGGTGACCTCTGAGGTCACAGCTGAATGAAGGATGGAGGGATGTTCTTCTGTCCTACTGAACCATGCATCCTCCAAAGTGTCTTCTGTGAGGCAGATAATCAGATCATCCCTCACCTGCTGATGTATTTAGTCTCTATTTTTCCGTGTAATAATGAGCAGATTAAATCAGGGTTGAGTCAGAGCCGGGGCTCCTGGGAGAAACACACAGGGCCACGCTCCGACGGGTAGAGGAGCTCACATGTATTCCCCCCGCGAGGTCCTGATCACTATCAGGTTACAGCGTCCATGACGACGGCCTGCAGCTCTCAGCAACATCAAGAGAAGAGAGAGCCTCTCAGACCGCAGAGCCTTTCTTCCAAGAAAAAGACATTCTGAAGAGAAGTTGGATCTAAAAAAGAAAGTTGATTAGCCCCTCCCCTCTTTCCTGCTTTGTCCCTCCTTTAATATCATCAATAACTCATTCAAAGTAAACTAGTCAGAAACATGATCACTGAGACATGAATCAGCATGATAATAACTATAAAGACAGAAACCATGTTTGCTTCCTCTCACCGTTCCTCCTCTACTCTGATAACCCGGTGCACAGCGCTGCAGGAGCCTCAATGGTCAACACAGCTGTCAATCATGATGTCACACCCCCTCTTTTTACAGCATCAAATACCTCATTATAAATGTTGACGTGTGTTTTGATTTAAAGTGTGATGGTTTAAGGTTTATGCATTCTGCAGCCAGTCACCAGGGGGAACTCTAACTGTTTTGGCTTCACTTTTTAAGAGCAGTTGTGTCATCCTTCCATTTATACAGTCTGTGCAGAGATGTATGAGACTCTGTGACATCACATGTGGGCGTGGCTACAGTTGCAACAGATTTGACCCGAGGACGGGATGCTGGGGGAGGACGCGGTGCAGAGGGGATCAGGCAGAGACCTGTGATGGTATGGTTTCTTTCATGAACACAGTGCTGGTATGACGCGGCGTGGGTTCAGAGAGACAAGTGTGAGTGGTTCAAGACTTGATGTGAAAGATACATGGACTGTTCTTTTACTTTGACACCGTCACAGCAGTGTGGATTTTTGTGTTTTGCTGAATGTGGAGTGAGAACCAGCGTCTGCATGTTAAAATAAAATCCTTTAAACTGCTGCTTTGTTCTCCATTAATCCTCTGACCTCTCCAGAGTAAAAAAATCAACACCAGGAGGTAAAGTGGGCGTTCAAACACTCATCATCATAACTGCATTGTCCCACAGAATGAAGAGATAACCTTTGTGTTGTATTGATCCAGAAACGAACAATGCCTCCTCAGAAAACACTCGTCACATTGTTTCAGGGAGGCTCCTCTTTAATAGGATTTTGGACATTTAATCAGTATTTTTGGCATATATGTGTGTGTTTGTGTGTGTGCGTGTGTATCGATGTGTGTGTGAACTAATTAGGACCAGCAATTACCCCAAACTGTGGCTGCGTCTCCTGCTGAAGGGGGGGTCAATTGGGGGGTTTTAGGGGTGGTGCAACAATGGCAGACTGTCAGTGCCAACGCTGCCATGCATGACAGATGTATGTGGACACGCCAGACAAAGGCACGGCTGGCCGAGTGTGTGTGTGTATGTGTGAGTGAAGGGTGTGTGTGTGTGTGTTTTGGGGAGGGGTCAGTTTGTGACCGATGGAGAAGGAGTGGAGGAGCGCTGCTGGCGGCTCAGGCATCGTTCCACGGCACCAGCAGCTCCCAGAAGCCCCTGCTGCAGCTCTTTCAGTCCAGTCTGCTAATAGAGGGAGCGCTCTGCTCATCATGACATCATCTGCATAACAAGACATTAGATCTAAAATACACTGCAACATGATACACACCTCTATACAAGAGATGATCTGAAGTCATGCCTTTCCCTTTCATTGAAACAGAAATGTTAATTCAGACGAGCCGAATAGTCAGAAAGTGAGAGAACGATCGTAAAACAGTCCAAATAAAGATCACAGATCTCAGAGTCTGCACAGAGTATATCTACCTCTAGCAGATCTAGCTCCAGCAGCCTTCAGTCCTCAGCAAAACAGACATGACTCTGTAGTGGAAGTCACTGCATTAAACACAGACATGACTCTGTAGTGGAAGTCAATGCATTAAACACAGACATGACTCTGTAGTGGAAGTCACTGCATTAAACACAGACATGACTCTGTCGTGGAAGTCAATGCATTAAACACAGACATGACTCTGTAGTGGAAGTCACTGCATTATAAACACAGATATGACTCTGTAGTGGAAGTCACTGCATTATAAACAGACATGGCTCTGTAGTGGAAGTCACTGCATTAAACACAGACATGACTCTGTAGTGGAAGTCACTGCATTAAACACAGACATGACTCTGTAGTGGAAGTCTCTGCATTAAACACAGACATGACTCTGTAGTGGAAGTCACTGCATTAAACACAGACATGACTCTGTAGTGGAAGTCACTGCATTAAACACAGACATGACTCTGTAGTGGAAGTCACTGCATTATAAACAGACATGGCTCTGTAGTGGAAGTCACTGCATTAAACACAGACATGACTCTGTAGTGGAAGTCACTGCATTAAACACAGACATGACTCTGTAGTGGAAGTCACTGCATTAAACACAGACATGACTCTGTAGTGGAAGTCACTGCATTAACACAGACATGACTCTGTAGTGGAAGTCACTGCATTAAACACAGACATGACTCTGTAGTGGAAGTCACTGCATTAAACACAGACATGACTCTGTAGTGGAAGTCACTGCATTAAACACAGACATGACTCTGTAGTGGAAGTCACTGCATTAAAAACAGACATGACTCTGTAGTGGAAGTCACTGCATTAAACACAGACATGACTCTGTAGTGGAAGTCACTGCATTAAACACAGACATGACTCTGTAGTGGAAGTCACTGCATTAAACACAGACATGACTCTGTAGTGGAAGTCTCTGCATTAAACACAGACATGACTCTGTAGTGGAAGTCTCTGCATTAAACACAGACATGACTCTGTAGTGGAAGTCACTGCATTAAACACAGACATGACTCTGTAGTGGAAGTCTCTGCATTAAACACAGACATGACTCTGTAGTGGAAGTCACTGCATTAAACACAGACATGACTCTGTAGTGGAAGTCACTGCATTAAACACAGACATGGCTCTGTAGTGGAAGTCACTGCATTAAAAACAGACATGGCTCTGTAGTGGAAGTCACTGCATTAAACACAGACATGACTCTGTAGTGGAAGTCACTGCATTAAAAACAGACATGACTCTGTAGTGGAAGTCACTGCATTAAACACAGACATGACTCTGTAGTGGAAGTCACTGCATTAAAAACAGACATGACTCTGTAGTGGAAGTCACTGCATTAAAAACAGACATGACTCTGTAGTGGAAGTCACTGCATTAAACACAGACATGACTCTGTAGTGGAAGTCACTGCATTAAACACAGACATGACTCTATAGTGGAAGTCACTGCATTAAAAACAGACATGACTCTGTAGTGGAAGTCACTGCATTATAAACAGACATGACTCTGTAGTGGAAGTCACTGCATTAAACACAGACATGGCTCTGTAGTGGAAGTCACTGCATTAAAAACAGACATGACTCTGTAGTGGAAGTCACTGCATTAAACACAGACATGACTCTGTAGTGGAAGTCACTGCATTAAACACAGACATGACTCTATAGTGGAAGTCACTGCATTAAAAACAGACATGACTCTGTAGTGGAAGTCACTGCATTATAAACAGACATGACTCTGTAGTGGAAGTCACTGCATTAAACACAGACATGACTCTGTAGTGGAAGTCACTGCATTAAAAACAGACATGACTCTATAGTGGAAGTCACTGCATTAAAAACAGACATGACTCTGTAGTGGAAGTCACTGCATTAAACACAGACATGACTCTGTAGTGGAAGTCACTGCATTATAAACAGACATGACTCTGTAGTGGAAGTCACTGCATTAAACACAGACATGACTCTGTAGTGGAAGTCACTGCATTAAAAACAGACATGACTCTATAGTGGAAGTCACTGCATTATAAACAGACATGACTCTGTAGTGGAAGTCACTGCATTAAACACAGACATGGCTCTGTAGTGGAAGTCACTGCATTAAACACAGACATGACTCTGTAGTGGAAGTCACTGCATTAAACACAGACATGACTCTGTAGTGGAAGTCACTGCATTAAACACAGACATGACTCTGTAGTGGAAGTCACTGCATTAAACACAGACATGACTCTGTAGTGGAAGTCACTGCATTAAACACAGACATGACTCTGTAGTGGACACTTTGAGATGAACCCTGTGGAGACTTTGTTTACTTCCTGCTTCCCTCTCTCTGGATTGTGAGGACTGCTCACCTGGCTCTGTCTCCTGCTTTCCCCTCATCCATCCCCCCTCTGATAACTTCTGTGACACCGATACGAGAACTATGTCTCCTTACCTGGGTCAGGAAATCAACCTGTTACACTTCTCAACAGTCCAGAATAATCTGTACATATATATGAATGTCTTCATCAGGTTTGTTAGTGAAGCACGTATCTGATCTAAAATAAGAATCTGAACTCTGGTGACGCCTCAGAGGTCATCGCTTCCTCTCCAGAATCAACAACCAAACCAGGAATCAGCACAGAAAGTCTGTAATGAGTTTGGATTTTGTTCAACAGGCTCATTAGCGCTCTGGTCCAGGACTCGTCCCCTGCTGCTGCTGCTTGTTAATTTAACTCAAACTGGCACCGTTCAGCCTCAGTCATTAACTTTGTTATGATTAAATCAAAATGATCTCATTAAAAGACACAGTTCACTCATCTCAGAGCGCAGAGAGACGCTGCTCTGCTGTCGGAGAGGTCAGCAACATGAGACAAGAGGAAACTACCGTTACCACAAACAGGAAGTGCACTGCTCTGAGAACTACCAAAATAAAAGCATCATGAATATTCATGAAAACTTTTAGTGAAAATAAAATGACACAACTCAAAAATTTATAAAATCTGACTTCATTTAAAAAATCTCCTAAAATCACTCAGTGTACCTTTAATTTATGAAACGCAGAGTCAGGTGAGATGATCTCAGTCCTGTTGAGATGTTTGCACATGCACTTTGTGTGTGTGTGTGTGTGTGTGTGTGTGTGTGTGTGTGTGTGTGTGTGTGTGTGTGTGTGTGTGTGTGTGTTAGTGTTTTGTCTGAGGTGTCACTCTGCAGCATGTTGGAATGACATGTATGAACATGTCCGAGCCACAGGCAGCTGCGAGTGTCAGGTGCCTCATGGGTAAGCTGTGTGAGTGTGTGTGTTTGTGTGAGTGTGTGTTTGTGTGAGTGTGTGTGTTTGTGTGTGTGTTTCTCTTTGTGAACTCCTTAGGTCCAGCTTGCATTAGTGTGTATTAACCTGTACTTAAATGAGTGTGTATACACCTGTATGTGTGTGTGTGAGGACAGTATGAGGTGAGTGGGGACATGTTTGGACGGTGAAGATGATTCAGAAAGTCAAAAAGTGGGGACATCTTTTGGAAGCGTGTGGACTGACTTAAATTTGGAGGACAGTGAGGTCAGGTTTGCACAGATGATGGTGTTTAAAGGGGAGAGGGTGAAAAGTGAAGAAAGACAAGTGTAAGAACAGTTACAGGACGTCAGGATGTTTTAAAATACCCGGGACAATGTCTGGAAAAATTCAGAGGTATTGATGAAGTCAGTAAAAATATAAAGAAAAAACGCTTTGCACATATTTTACAGAGGACAGGTGAGATGATCTGAAAAAGGCAGAACTCCTGCACACTAACTTACTTTAAAAAAAGATGCATTTATTTATTATTATCATTATTATTATTATTATTTGTTCGAGCAGCGTTTCAATCTGAGACAGTTTACGATGAAGGCGTGGGACCTTCATAAATCTGTAGTTTAAGTTAGACAGAGTGCAGGAGAAACAGCAGGGATATTTAGAGTCCTGGGACTGACAGGACATTTAATAATAATAATAATAATAATAATAATACGTTTTATTTGTGGGTGCCTTTCAGGACACTCAAGGTCACCTTACAGATAAAACAAATATACAATATAAAAAAAGAACACAATGAATGGAATGATGAAATGCAATAAAGTTAGGGTTAGGGTTGGGGTTAGGGTTAGGATTGGGGTTAGGATTGGGG
>NC_048284.1:174927-203810 GCF_009762535.1 Notolabrus celidotus
GATTAGGGTTAGGTTTAGGGTTAGGGTGAGATTAGGGTTAGGGTTAGAACCAGAACCAGAACCAGAACCAGAACCAAACTCAAGCAAACCAGAACCAAACCGAACCAGAATCGAACCAGAACCGAACCGAACCAGAACCGAACCAGAACCATACCAGAACCGAACCAGAATCGAACCAGAACCGAACCGAATCAGAATCGAACCAGAAACGACCAGAACCGAACCAGAACCAAACCAGAACCAAACCAGAACCGAACCAGAACCAAACCAGAACCGAACCAGAACCGAACCAGAACCAAACCAGAACCGAACTGAACCGAATCAGAATCGAACCAGAACCGAACCAGAACCGAACCAGAACCGACCAGAACCGAACCAGAACCGAGCCAGAACCGAACCAGAACCGACCAGAACCGACCAGAACCGAACCAGAACCGACCAGAACCGACCAGAACCGAACCAGAACCGACCAGAACCGAACCAGAACCGAACCAGAACCGACCAGAACCGACCAGAACCGACCAGAACCAAACCAGAACCAAACCAGAACCAAACTGGAGCAAACATTATTAATGTCCTCAGCTTGGATGGTCTGATCCGGTTTCTCCTCTCAGTGAGTATTTGCCCGGTCTTTGAGAAGAACCCTAACCCTAACCCTCTCTGAAGGAACAGATGAAGCCACGATACACAGCCTCCCCTCCATCACCTGTATCCTATATCCTCACATGTGATTGGCCGCACGGCCGCCATGCTGACCAATCAAAACAAAGTTCTGCTGTGAGCAGAGCTGGGGCTGAGCACTGAGAGAGCTAAGCAGGGAAAGGAACTAACTGGGAGCCGGCTCTCTCTGGATGTGAGCCGGCTCTTCTGATCCACTATAAAGCATCGACTCTCAGAGCCGCAGCTTCTGATCATGACATCACTAATGTGTTTAATCTGGGTTACAGTTATGAGGGGGTCCTTGGTCCTCACCTGTAAGGGGTCCCTGGCTCCAAAGAGTTTGAGAACTCCTGATTTAGATAACTTTTCAAAGCTCTGAAGATGTTTTGGTGATAGCAGCTGTTTTATTTCTGGAGAAGGTCGGGTTGCAGGTTTAGGTTGCAATTTAAAAAATAAAAATTAATGCAATAAAATTAAACAAAATGTTAAGACCATGATAATTTAAGAGAGCGATACTCATCTCTCAGCTCAACTCATTTTTATTTATACAGGACCTTTCAGACATTCAAGCATGCAGCCTAAAGAGCTTCACTAAAGAACAGAGAGACAGGAAAGGACAAGGAGAGAGGAAGTGATAAAAAATACTTAAAAAATTTAAATTATGACGATCAAATATTTAAAGAAATTTTAATCAGAGAAAAATCAGAAAAAAAAATGAAATAAAAAAAATCAATAAAATAAAACCAGATAAATACCAGAAAACAAAAATACTAAAATACAATCAGTATAATCAAATCAATCAAATAAAAAAAAATCTGAGAAATATAAGAAAAAATAAAATGAAATAGAATAAAATCAATAAAATAAAATCAGATAAATACCAGAAAAATAAATTAAAAACTAAAAGGATGGAATAAAATAAAATAAATAAGAATAATGCTAAAACAAAGTTCATTATGGTAATAATACATGTGTTTATGTACAAATATTATTTTTGAGAGGGAGAATAATTGATAGTTGAATTGATGATCCAAAATGTTTCTGATTTTTGAAGATGTGGAACCAGGCTTCCATCCTTATCCCAAGTTAAATAAATAGAAATGATTAATTAAATATAAATGTAACTAATTGATTGATTAAGTGAACCTTTATTAAACCAGGAAGTCCCACTGAGATTAAATATCTTAAAGAGTCACAAACATAAAAAATGACTCAAACTACACGACCTGAAGAAATGACAGCCTCCACACGCCTCTGTCCCCACGCTGTTTTTAGATTTCAGGCGGCTGCAGATTATTCTGAAGAGAGCCTGAAGCTGCTGGATGGATCTCTGTTCTGATTAAAGACCAGGATTAAGGAGAGGTGACCTTTTGTTATCATGGATTCATCCTCCACGCCGTCTGAAATCAATACACGGCTCTGTGGGCTCTCACACATCCATCTCCTCTCACAGATCAATCCCCCACAATCCTCTGCAGCCCTCAGCGGGAGCACCGGGGGCTTTTAGGGTGAAATTAGGCTGTAGTGCTTCTGCCTCCGCTGCTGGTTCAGAGGAAGTAATATGTCGGCTTCAGGGCTTTCTCATCACACTAAAATTGCTGTTCGTATTGATGCCACTATTAGCGCTCCCCTCAGCAGAGACTTCGGCCATTAAAGCTGCGATGGGCAACGCAGGAGGAGGCTGAGAGGGAGAGAGAGATTGGCTTTATTATGGAGCTGCTGTGAGCCTGTTAGAGCTCAGTGAGGTTCAACCTGCTCGGCTGCAGGTGAGCTGAGGGCCGGAAAGAGAGCGCTGAAATAAAAACACAACCACAGAGAGTCCACGTGTCCGTTGCTTTTATTTTGAAATGACACATCAGATTGAGCTGGGATGTGCAGGATTACATTATGAGGTTGTTCACTACTAGTAAATGGTAAATGGACTTGTACTTATATCGCGTTTTTCTAGTTTGTCTGACTACTCAAAACACTTTTACACACTACTCATCACATTCACCCATTCATACTCATTCACTCACTGATGGTAGAGGCTGCTACAGTAAGGGACCATCAGTGTTAGCTTATTCGTACACATTCACACACCTCTGAACAACAGAGGGAGCAATTTGGGGTTCAGTGTCTTGCTCAAGGACACTTCAGCACGTGACTGCAGGAGCTGGGATCGAACCGCCAACCTTCCAATTGATAGACGACCGAGTCTACCCACTGAGACACAGCCGCCCCTTTAGTCTGAATTAAAATGAGTCAGTGGAAACTTTGTTCCTAATCTTACTTTGAATTTATCCAAAATCATTGTAATATGCTAAACTTCAAATGGTTTTATTTTGAAATTCCAAATCAGCTATATCTGTGATTGGCAGGATCCCATGTTGAAGAGTCCTCTCATCAGTCTGAATCTAAATATTTTAGTGTAAACAGTGAAGATAATGTCAGATATATTTTAATTCCTGTTGCACATTAAATATTACAGACGCCTTTTATTTTGAAAGTCCATATTAATTTGTCCTGATGTGGAGTCAGTGACGATCTAGAGTGGTAACCTTCCTGTGAATCGGGCTGCTGGGTTTCTACTCTTTCAAACTGCTTTTATTTTGAAAATGTAAAATCTATTGTTATGCAGTATTACAGTAACGCCTGTTCTACACGTGCAGAATGTCGTGAAGGCCGGCTCACTTCCTGTTTTAGAATCTGACGTTTGTAAATTTGTTTCTGGTTAAAATGTTCTGTCTCTTTAAAAATGTTTCATCCTGTAAATTTGAGTTGCTGTACGTAATCGTTAGGGACGTAACGAAACACTCGTCATCCGATACGACGCCATACTTTACTTTACAGTCCAGTACAAACGGACAGCAGGAGGAGGAGGAGGTCAGACTCACTCCATCTCTCTGAGAGCGGCCGGACACCAGAGAGCTCTGCAGGTCAAAGGTCAATCCCATTTAACGGGTTGGATTGTGCGAGGTGAAGGAGGCGTGTCAGAGCGTCTCACCTCGTTTCACACTGAAAGGTTGGAGGTCTAAAGCTGCTCTGAATGCACCGCTCACACACTCACACACTCACACACTCACACACTCACACACTCACACACACGTTCACATGTCGCTCACACTAACAACGTTTCACTTTAAATATTAAAAACTTGGTTTGACAGATCAGGAGTCAGAATCTCCTCGTGTTTGAGCCAGTCGTGTTTGAAACTCCAGATGCAGATGAGGAGGATGTTCTTAAAGCTTATTCTTCTCAGTCTAGTCTGAAGTTTCACTTTGCAATTAAAAAGGAAAGACAGAAACAACTTGAGGAAGAGAAACAGGACAAAGTGGGTTTCAAACTGCAAAGACTTGATAATGAATGCTTCTTCTTCTTCTTCTATTATTTCCATGCAGATTTATGTTTTACATCAGTTATCTTCACACTCATGACCTGCTGTGTTTTAAAGGCCTGCCTGTCAGTATCACAGCTTTTACTACCATCAGTGAAGTTGGACTTCTATCAGACTCAAACATTCTTCTACTGTTGCTTTATCAGACTTTCTTTTAACCCTTTACGACTCTATTTCCTGTATCTCACTTTTATTTGATGCTCTTATTGTGGAGTCCTGGCTCTGTAGGATGAAGAAGTCCTCTCTGATTCTAACTCTAACACGGTCTAATGAAAGTCTGAACCCTGACTGGCATACCTGCAGTATGAGCGTCTGCAGTGTGCAGTAATGAGTTTGAGGGTTTACGGGGAAACCAGGGATGCTAAATGATGGTAAACGCCCCTCCTTCTGCCCCCTCACACCCCCTCCTCTCCCTCCTCTCTCTCTCTCTCTGCTTTCCCTGCTGCCTGGCTTAAGCTAATCCCATTATCAGTGAGGCGGCCTGACGCTGATGTGGCCTGCTAACTGACCAGCTGCTCCGAGTCTGGCCACCAAACGCACGCTGCAAAAAATATCAGCAGAGGAAGTTAAAGTCCAAATAACAGAAACAGCTGATTCACAGAAACAGACGTTTGTTTTTAAAAAGATCAACGAAGACAAAATGTTTGATTTTAGATTAGACGTGTTCTTGATTTGATTTGTTGTGTTTTATCTGAATCACAACACGCACTGGCGCTTCAGGGCCTGTGTCCACTGACTGCAACAACCAATCACAATCAAGAAGGGGCGGGACTTGATTCCTACTTTGACGACAACACTGGTGGAGGTCGGTGCAGACGGGAAAATACACACAGTTTTTCTCCAGGGGTAAATGTCCAGGTGTGGAGCTGCTGCTAACACTAAGACTTTAACAAAATGTTTCTTTGTTTTCTGACATGTTCCTGAATAAAAGCAAATAAGAAGCTTAGAGCAATTCAAAATAGCAGAACAACTTTTATAACCAGTTACAGGAACTTCCTTTTCTCCAAAAATGAAAAGGGGGCCTCCCTGAGGAGATAAGGATCACTGAGTCAGAGACATCTTTTAAATCTCTTCTTTAAGACTCACTTTTAGAGACGGGCTTTTATGTGATTTCATCCTGTTAACCGCCTTTTATTTTAAAAATAATTAATTAGTTAAATAAAAAAATAATTAAATCATTCAAAAAATAAAAGGTGGTTAACAGGATGAAGTCACATAAAAGCCCGTCTCTAAAAGTGAGTCTTAAGAAGAGATTTAAAAGATGTCTCTGACTCTGTGATCCTTATCTCCTAAGGGAGGTCGCTCCAAAGTCGAGGGGCTCTGATAGAGAAAGCTTGATCCCCATCATGATTTCAATCCTTCTTATATTTGAAGATCAGCATCTGGTCTGAGTGTTACTCATCACAAATATGAATGTTCTTTATATTTTCTTGTAACTAAAACCTGATTTAAATGTCCCCGTGTGTATTAGTCTGAACTCCAGATATCCCTAACCTGAGATCAGGATTATAATGAGGAACAAATAGGAAGCTAATCTTCTTGGTTTCATAATAAGTAGAAGAAGAATAAATCAAGAAGCTTATGGAGAGAGATTTAGTCTGGTATGGAGACGATCCCGCCCTGGAAGATTTGAGTCTCTGTGGTGTATTTCTTGCAGCGTGCTCTGGCTCGGAGGCCTGCAGCCTGCCAGCCCATCAGCCCCGACACCGGCTCTCCTGCCCGCAAGCTAGTGTGTTAGCGCGGACAGCATGTGGCGTGGATCCCTGAGGAAAGGCAACGTTGGAGTTCCACGATAATGCCGAGTCACTCCAAGCGTCTCTAATCCAGCTCCCCAAACAATACGAGGCCCCGAGGAGTCTGCAGGCAGGCGGGCAGGTAGGAGGAGATTAACCTCCTTTATTATTAACTCCTCCTGTGTCTGTATTTTACCTAATGCATTTTAAAAAGCAGGAACTAGCAGGTGAAGTAAAACCCTTTCTTTGGCTCCTCCATCATGTGAACCTAAAGTTTAGAATCTGAAACCAAACCGTGGTTCTCCACAGTCTCCTCCCGTGTCGTGTTCCTCAGCTCGGCTCCAGGAGGAAATCAGTTCTTGGTGTCTCTTCATGGAGCGGTGATGTCAGCCGTCCTGTGGGCTCAGCTCTAAACCAACACTGATTAATAATTTATGGATCATCCCATTATGCCACTTTACACAGTTCAAAGGCTGCACATTTGCATCCCAATTTGTTCACTGTGCTCTGAAGACACGCTCAGCCTCTTTGCATCACTATTTCTCTTAGAAATGGAATTTGCGACGGTCTGTCCTCACATCAGCGGATAAAGAAGATTAAAGTGCGGGCATCCTACGCTCCCTCCTCCTCCTCCTCCTCCTCCTCCTCCTCCTCCTCCTCCTCCTCCTCCTCCTCTCTCCTTCCATCTCCAGCTCGGCCTCGGGGCTTTGATGTGACTCGAGATGCTTCTGAGGAAAGACGACATGAAATACAGTCGAGTAACATCCAGAGAGAGGACTCCACACAAACACAGGGTTTGAAAAGACGGATTTAAAAACAATGACGTCTTATTTTTGAACACAGATTCTCTTCATGTTGTGAATAATGAAGGGATAACACTTCCCAGTTATTGTTCTACAGACTTGGGATCCAATAATTCTCTTATAATAAAAATCTAAAATCATCAAGTGAGAGCAGCAGATAAAAACAAGGGGATGCATGATATTTGTCAGGCTAATTATCTGGATAAAACAATTTAATCTGATACAAAAACAAAACAATGAAAGTTACTTTCATTGACTTAAAAACACCCAGCAGGTGGCGCTGTGCGGTCTACCTTTACACAAAGAGAAGAAGAAGCTGCTGAGAGAGTAAAAATGGCGTCTCCGGTGTGGATGTTTGAGGTGGTTATGATTACATCTAACAAACATGTGCAGGAAATATTCAGAGAGGAGGAAAAAGTCTTCAAGCTTTGATTCAATGAATCTTTAAAGTCGTCTTTGGACGAAGATGTTTGGATGATGAAGCAGCAGCTAAAGCTAGCGTTAGCACCAAGAAAACAGAGAGTGCTGAAGAGACGATTTAGGAGTTTGAGAAAGTTTATCAGAGACGACCTGAAGCTAAAGCAGTGAAAGATAAACTCAAAGAATGTGCAGCATTGATATGAATATAAAAACGGTCTCTGTCACAGTGTGCTTCTGAAAATTTCACAAAAATGTCAGGAGTGCTTCTGTGAAAGAGTTCAAGGAGAAAGTGAGCATCTTAATCTGTCGCCTCACATTTTCAAGCTCATGATGAACTGAAGGCATCTAAAGGTAGTCTGCAAAAGCACGGGTCACCTCGTGTCGGCTGTAACGGACTGATGAAGCAACAGCGATTGCCGTCGTGCCGAATCAACAGAGCTGCAGAAAGTTTATCAGAGACCACCTGAAGGTCACTTCAAGCACCTGATGATCACCTTCCTCCAGGTAGAGACTGAGGAGCTCAGCAGGTAATCTTTAGAACAGTGTCCTGAGACTCGTCCGCAGACTCTACCTGCCCTGTATGATGTGATCTCTACACACTCACACAGTCTGATCCACCACAACGTCAGGGACCACTTGGGCCAGGCTTTGAGTTTGGAACCAGCATGTAAACGGTCTGGTTCGCTCTTCATTTCTCCTTTTAAGAAATGTTGCAAAACTAAGGCCTGCTGTGTCCAAAGTTGAGCTTGAGATGATTGTTCATGCTTTCGTTTCATCTCGTTTAGACTTCTGTAATTCTTTGTTCAGCTGTCTCAGCAGCACGTCTTTGACCCGCCTACAAGTGGTCCAAAACCCTGCAGCTAAGCTCCTCACAGGATCCTCCAGAAGGTCCCATGTCACACCCAAACTTAGGTCTTTGCATTGGCTCCCCATTAAGTTCTGAATCCAGTTTAAAACTCTTGTGACGGTGTATAAAGCAACACACGGTCAGGCTCCAGCATATATCAGAGTCCTGCTGAAGCCGTTTAACTCCAGCAGGACTCTGAGGTCCTCTAATCCAGGTCTGCTGGCCGTCCCTCGCACCAGATTAAAAACTAAGGGTGACTGTGCTGTGGAGGTTGTTGCTCCACAACTTTGGAACAGTCTTCCTCCAGAACTGAGAGCTGTGGACTCTGAGGTCATTTTTAAAAAGCAGCTGAAAACCTGTTTGTTTAGAGAAACCTTTGTTTGACCTCTCTGATTTATGTCTGTTGTGTTTTTGTATTTCATCTACTTCTATATATTCTTGATGTTTTGCTTGTTGCTGTCTATTCTGTTATTGTGAAGCACTTTGTGATGCCTGTTCTAGAAAGGTGCTTTATAAATAAACTTTATTATTATTATTATATTTCTCTGAAGTGATCCGACAGACATCTTCGTCTGTGTTTGATTGGTGCAGCCATGAAAGATGTGCCCTGTAGTGCTCCTGTTCAGGCTCCTCATGGAGGTTCAGTCATGTTTAAACTGTGTTGATGATCTCCTGACTGGTTTATGTAGAGCAGGGGTGTCCAAACTTTGTTCAAAGAGGGACACATTTGATGTTGTCAGAATACCTCAGGGCCAGTGGCTCCTACTGAGACTTAGGAATCATAAAAGTTATAAATGAAATCTCTATTTAATAATAATTATTTTAAATGTTTTCTCAATAAATCAGTAACTAGATAGTCCTCAGTTCTCTTCAAGCCACGTAAACTGGAGGAAAATGGTCGGGTAATGTGGGAAAAATATTGCCTCATTATTTTTCTATGGCAGGATCAGGATCTGGATTTCATCACATTTCTTTTTCATGTTGTTTTTTAGACTTTTCTGACCAGCAGACAACATTTTAAGAACTAAATAATCATTTTCCTGCGTTCTGAACTATTTTTATGCATCAAATTTTGCCTTTTCTGCACAATTTCATAATTTTGATTTTGTCTTGTGTCCTCTTTTGTGTCTTCTGAACTTTTAGTGTTCATCAAGAACATTTTCACATCATGATAAAAACATTAATATGAAAACCTGTCAGCTTTAAGAGTTCTTGTGTTTCTTTATTGCCGTCTTGAAGAATTCCCAGAGCTTTGGCTTTATACAGGAAGTCCATATGAAGCTTTTTGAGACGTTTCTGGATTGACTTTAGTTTTTGTTTGTGCGCTTGAAAGAAACTGTAAATGTACAGATGATTCAGAAGGTGATTAATATCTGTGATATAAATAACACGTTTTAAAGGGGACATATCACGCTTTTGTCATCAACATATATCGGTCTAAGAGGTCCCCAAAACATGTCTTTAAAGTTTATGCTCAAAAAAACACTTTGAGATCAGATTCTGGTCTACCTGTAAACCCCTCTTCTTCAGCCCTCCTCAGAACAGTCTGTTTTCCCTCTGACCACGCCCCCTCATGAAGTGGGTGTGGCCTCAGCTGTCCAGCACGTTGATCTAATGTTTACATGTTGGCTGAATATACACGGCTGCTCACAGACCCGCGTTACTTCAACCCTCTGAATCTGATCCAGAATCTGATCCTGACGGAGAGGCGCCTGCAGCAGGACCTTTCTGAACCATTGGTCACAGATTTAGTGTTTCTTGTTGTTTTATTTGTCAGCATGTAGACGTGTGTCTTGGTACACAGCTACCAACATGTAGCTATGTGGCTATGCTAACTAGCGCTAGCACTTATCCATGATAAATAAAAATCATCCACTAGATCTTCAAATCTGCAGACGTGGGGAGTCAAAGCGACCTTTGTGTTTATTAAGACAGCCTACAACTAGCATGCCTCCCTCCTAAGCTCCTTGTTAGCACACATGTGTGCAGGGAATGAAAAACGGAGGAGGGGTTGAGTTGTATTTTATACAGTCTATGGGCTGAACAAGCTCCGAGCTCTGACTTCCTGTTACAGACCGGATGGCGTTGTGACGTATGAAAAACACTGAAAACTGAAACGGCTGGTTTCAGCACACATTTACAGAAAGGTGGAGAAATCAGAACAGGGGCAGAATGGAGTCTTTGACTTTTCAGGGGGTTTGTAGACAGGGACACAGATTTCAGGGAGAGAACCATTAAAAAGTCCATTCTGATGATATGTCTCCTTTAAGATGGAAGCTTGGGGCCATAAATAAATGGACCTTGGGCCACGATTGGCCCCCGGGCCGTACTTTGGACACCCCTGATGTAGAGTAACAACCTCACAGCTGAAAATAAAATCTGGATGTGAAAGGTTGAAACATTAAAGACTAGTTTGGTTTTTTTTAAAGGGACATTTGAAGTGTCACATAAAGCTTCATAAATGTGTTCAATGTGAACAAATAAAAACATCTTCCTCCAGTGAGAGAGGAGAAACGTTAGAGGACAGAAGTTTGTCAGATGTAAGGAAATGGAGGTGCAGAACAAAGCAACAGGAGGCCTCGCTGCATTAAATGTCAGCGCCTACATCTGCTTTCCAAATGAGTATTGATTGTGCTCCCGACGCACTCGGCCTCTCCGCTCCTTTATTTACACGTTGTGGTTTCCAGGCTGGTTTGAGTGTGATAACGCTTCCAGCCGCGGCGACCACAGACAAAAGACGACCGTCGCCGCTCGCTCCTCGCCGCTCTCTGCTGCTGCTCCTGGCTCGCCACTTGTTTTTGTGAATCCCTCCACATCGGCGGTATCCGGGCAGATATGTACAGTCTGCCTGCCCGTCTCATTTCAATTGGCCTCCATCTGTTTTGTCTATCCATGAAAAGGTCTATTATGATCCTCTGCTCTTTGTACAAATGGACTACTAAGCGGATCGAGAGCCCGACCCCCCTCCTCGCTGAAACATTAGATTCCAAGGAGCTCGTCCTGCGCCGCTTTAATTACCCCGAGCCGGCGGAGGGGCCTTAATTTTAACGAGTTTTAAAACGCTCCGTCTTCAGATTCACTGCAGAAAAGAAGAAGCAGAAAGGGAGGAGAGGGGGCAGGGAGGGGGTGAGTGGGCTCTTTATTAACCCTACAGTGACTAGCTAATGTGATTGAAGTGGAACCACCTGGCGGGGGAACTGTATCGTCAGCTGCCAGTGAAGGCCGGCGAGCGGGGAGGACCAGGTGCTGCGCTCCAGCCTCTTTAATTGTTGCCGTGTAATAGCTTGCTTCAGTGCACAGTACAGCTTGGGGCTAGGATTAAAAAAAGCTGTTGCTGCTAGCTAGCACACAGAAGTCCATTTTCTGTCACCACACCCCCCACACACACACACACTCTAAACCCCCCCACCAAGAGACAGACAGACACACACTCCTTCAGTGGTAATGAAAGGAAAGGGAAGGCAGTGAGGGAGGAGGAGGGGATGAAAGAGGGCCAGAGGAGGAGCAGGGTGTATTTGGCTGCATGGCTGGAGGAGGCTATCTGAGGTGAGCAGCCATCGTGTCCGGGGGTTTCAGGCGTCTCTATCTGCTCCTGGGTGACAACCAGGACTGAACGCTGCAGGACGGAGCGGTAAAACTGGGTCCTGGAGCCAAAGAGTCCTGAACCACAGAGGGTCTTAGGAGGGGAAAGACTCAAACACAAAGAGCAGAAGCTTCTGTTGAAGCAAAGCAACTCTCTTCTGATAAATCAGGCTTCAGGTTAAGAATAAAAACTGTTTGAATGTGCATTAAATCACAAATAAGTGTTCAGAATGAGCAAATCAGGAGAGGAACTGAACCACAGAAATGACCGGCTGCTCCAAACAAATCAGAGTAAGAAAGAGAGGAATCAGAGTTCAACACTCCTGCCATCAGGTCAGTGATCCTCTCTCAGGTGCTCAAATGAAGTCATCGTGCATTTCCACGGATCTCATTTCTTATGCAGAACATGAAAAACCCTGAGCTCCTTCTCCCGCCTCTCAAACTGAAGCTGCTTCTCTCACAGAGGACTTGAACCTGCTCAGACTTCCATGTTTGCAGAGAGAGAGGGACGGTTTAGTCTTATTCTTGCATTGATGAAAAGTTGTGGGTAGATAAATATTTGCTCTCACACACTCCTGACACAGAGCCGGCCCTGCGCGCCCCTCATTCCCTCAGACACACCTGGATCAGGTCTCTGAGTGCACTCTTCCTGCTCAGACTCAGAGACTCAGAGAGCGAGTGCTCACACGGAGCTGCAGCTGTAACATCGTCTTCCTGAGTGTGAGTGCGGCCACAGATGGATCAGTGAGAGGAGGCTGAGTGCTGCTGCTGCGTTCAGGGACCTTCAGCCTCCTCCCCGCTGCTCCGGCTGCCAGGTAACGGTCCGCAGGGCCCGGCTGACCTGAGCTCCTGCGGGACCCCGGGGCGGAGAGGAGCGGCAGAAGGATTATTGTACTTAGAGACAACAAAACAACAGAGTGAGTGTGCAGGAGGGGCGATAAGCTCTGAGCTGAGGAGGCAGAGGAGTAACGCTGGGGTGAACTACAGCGTGGAACTTATACAGACACAAAGACGTACACACTCCTGGGCTGAGTCAGACACGATGTCAGATATCTGTGTTAATGAGAAGCTTTAAAAACGCCTGCAGGTCCCTGACTCTGGGTCAAACGTAGTTCTCTAACTGTCCGGGCAAACAGCTCGAAGCAGATCCAGGAGAGAGTCGATTACAGGGTCTGTGCTTTCTCCATCCTCAGCAGGGGAGTGGAGTTCATCTGTATTATTTTAGAGGCTCACAGCATCAAGAGCACTCTTTAACATCACATCTCTGCCTGTTGATCAAAGCAAAACAGATCAGAGCAGAACAGATCAAAGCAGAACAGATCAAAGCAGAACAGATCAAAGCAAAACAGATCAGAGCAGAACAGATCAAAGCAAAACAGATCAAAGCAGAACAGATCAAAGCAAAACAGATCAAAGCAGAACAGATCAAAGCAGAACAGATCAAAGCAGAACAGATCAGAGCAAAACAGATCAGAGCAAAACAGATCAAAGCAGAACAGATCAAAGCAAAACAGATCAAAGCAGAACAGATCAAAGCAAAAGAGATCAGAGCAAAACAGATCAGAGCAAAACAGATCAAAGCAGAACAGATCAAAGCAGAACAGATCAGAGCAAAACAGATCAGAGCAAAACAGATCAAAGCAGAACAGATCAAAGCAAAACAGATCAAAGCAGAACAGATCAAAGCAAAAGAGATCAGAGCAAAACAGATCAGAGCAAAACAGATCAAAGCAGAACAGATCAAAGCAACAGATCAGAGCAAAACAGATCAGAGCAAAACAGATCAAAGCAGAACAGATCAAAGCAAAACAGATCAAAGCAGAACAGATCAAAGCAGAACAGATCAAAGCGACAAAGAGACGACCTGATCACACATCATATCAGATCACTCCACAGAAAGTAGCCCCTCTCATTCCCCCTCTGCCTGTTGACACTGTGGTAAAATCCTTAGTGTGGTCTCAGGCTGGTCTTGGTCGTGGGGACATAATGACAGTTAGCTGGACCCCAACCATCAACCATCTCTGAGAGGGAGAAGTGGAGCAACATCCTGTCCTGTGATCCAGTGCTGGAGAGAGCATCTGTAAAGGCCAAATTCCACCAGATCTGTGTCCGGTCCGTCTCCGATCTGTCTCAGCTCCAGATCTGATCGGTTTCTATTCTACTCAATGTGTTAACTTCCACTGGATCCGCTCCGTTGCGTTCCGGCTGCGTCTCTGATCCAGCAGGTCGGAGTCCTCCGGATCAGATACACTAGACTTCTATTTGTGCCGGATGCCGGAGCACGACGCATCAATCTCAACAGAGCAGATGGAGCGGGACAGGAAGTCAGGTTTCACCAAAACCAAATGAAAACATCCGGTTAATTTTCAGAATCAAACACTCTGTGTTATCACCAGATCGTATTTCACTTAACTACAACAACAAACCAAAGTCATGATGAGCGGAGCCAGGCCTGGAGTCAACAGGTCAGAGGTTTTCAGAGGACCAGGAAGACAACATGGATGAGGAGAGGAGGAGGAGGAGAATCCTTGATTCAGGGATTACAGAAGGTGAAACCTCGGTCACATGACTCCAGCTGTCCAGAGGTCCTGCTCCGTGCTGCGCTCTGAAAACAGACGAGAGAGCATGGAGCCGGACCGCAGCGGATCAGAGATGGACCGGACATGGATCTGGTGGAAGTCCCGTGTAACACGGAGGTCAGGCTATGCAGGAAGGAAGGAAGGAAGGAAGGAAGGAGGAGGGGCTTATCTAGACGACACATGGACATGCTAACTGCAGCTACAATAAGTCCTTCTCATGTTGTTGGCAGAGATCAACAAACTTTCTGTCTGTCTCTGTGTTTGATATCACAGCACCATCTTCATCATGTTGTTTGTTTACACTCCTGACTTGTGCTCATGCGTTGGTCAGCCTCACAGACGAGACAGACAAACATGCTCCACTTCCTGTCTGGAGGTCGTGAGGCGATCGTAGAATCAGAGGATCTGTTTTTTTTTACTGTTTATCATTTTTACATGAATAAAGTCACCTTGATCTCATCCTTTGATTCTTTATCTGGCGTCAGGACGGAGCGTCTACATGTCTGATGAACCTGATGGAGCTGAGTGTCACTCACTGTTGGAATGAAAGCAGCTTCTATCAGAGCGTCGTGTTTCTATAAGACGTTTGAATCTCCAGACATTAAAGTGCTCCTTAAAGCACTTCTGCTGCGTTATGCAAAGTGTTGCAGGGAATTCATTTCCTCTCCTGCTGTCTGACACAGAGGAGAGTTTTTATTTAGAGGGTGAGAATAAATAAAGAAATAAACCTCTAATACGACCCCTGAGCCGTCCATCAGTCCTATCTGCTGTACGTGTTTACAAATGGATGAATGAAATAGTTGCAGCTTTAATACTCTTGAGCCTGCTTCATCCTGCCGGTGCTCAGCTGCCTTTGAGGGGAATGTATCCATAAAACGTCTCGGGGAGCCGTCTCTCCATTTGACAGCCCGCCGGGAGAACAAAGGCTCAGCACTAATGCAGCTCAGATCAACCGCCCGCTTTTCTATCCAGCAAGGTGCCAAGATGCACTCGCTTTTAGAGCCGCGGCGCTCCAACCACGGCCACCGGGGACCGTCTTCAAAGCCTAATGCAAAGTGAGTCATCCTCCGCCCCGCTCCTGTTAAGTCCCCCTTTAATTCAACCCCCTTTGGTTAATTATTTGCTATTGTGTTTTACCCATCTGAGCCCGTGTGTCAACAATCAGAAAATTAGTTGGAGAAGGGATGCATGGAGACGGAGGGCGGTTTGGAGACGGAGGGCGGTTTGGAGACGGAGGGCGGTTTGGAGACGGAGGGCGGTTTGGAGACAGGGCGGTTTGGAGACAGGGCGGTTTGGAGATGGAGGGCGGTTTGGAGATGGAGGGCGGTTTGGAGACAGGGCGGTTTGGAGACAGGGCGGTTTGGAGACAGGGCGGTTTGGAGACAGGGCGGTTTGGAGACGGAGGGCGGTTTGGAGACAGGGCGGTTTGGAGACAGGGCGGTTTGGAGACAGGGCGGTTTGCAGACAGGTCGGTTTGGAGACAGGGCGGTTTGGAGACAGGTCGGTTTGGAGACAGGGCGGTTTGGAGACAGGTCGGTTTGGAGACAGGGCGGTTTGGAGATGGAGGGCGGTTTGGAGATGGAGGGCGGTTTGGAGACAGGACGGTTTGGAGACAGGGCGGTTTGGAGACAGGGCGGTTTGGAGACAGGGCGGTTTGGAGACAGGGCGGTTTGGAGACAGGGCGGTTTGGAGACAGGACGGTTTGGAGACGGAGGGCGGTTTGGAGACAGGGCGGTTTGGAGATGGAGGGCGGTTTGGAGATGGAGGGCGGTTTGGAGATGGAGGGCGGTTTGGAGACGGAGGGCGGTTTGGAGACAGGGCGGTTTGGAGACAGGGCGGTTTGGAGATGGAGGGCGGTTTGGAGACAGGGCGGTTTGGAGATGGAGGGCGGTTTGGAGACAGGGCGGTTTGGAGATGGAGGGCGGTTTGGAGACAGGGCGGTTTGGAGACAGGGCGGTTTGGAGACAGGGCGGTTTGGAGACAGGGTGATTTGGAGACAGGGCGGTTTGGAGACAGGGCGGTTTGGAGATGGAGGGCGGTTTGGAGACAGGGCGGTTTGGAGCAGGGCGGTTTGGAGATGGAGGGCGGTTTGGAGACAGGGTGATTTGGAGACAGGGCGGTTTGGAGACAGGGCGGTTTGGAGATGGAGGGCGGTTTGGAGACAGGGCGGTTTGGAGATGCATGGCGGCCTGAAAGCAAAGCAGCCTGGAAAAATGCAGGGTGGAGCTGGGGGCTGTGCAGCCATCTGTGACCCCTGCCCCCTCGCCAGAAACACCAACAACCAGCAGGTCCCATGTGGTCCAGCGGGTCCTGCAGGGCGTCAGCCTCTTGTTGCTGTTTAGTTGTTGTTATTTATTAACAGAAGCAGGCGGATGAGTTGATGATGAGGAGGAGAGTTTTGCCTCAGGTGCCAGCAATGAACAGCCAGGGAGATGTTGGAGGAGAGGGTTTGTAGGGGTGGATGGATGGAGGGAGGGATGGAGGGATCTGGCACAGGCGCGGCGTCCAGCAGAGAGCCGGTCCAGCCAGCGGACAGAGGGAGAGCGAGGCCGGGCCATCTGTGGGACAGACATGTTAGACGGGTCTCAGAGGGAGCCAAGAAGTGAGTTTTATCCTGACATGCTCCACGTTTAGTCCCACTGTTCTGAGGGGGGAGGGAACAAATCATCCTCCAATCAGTGAAGAGTTAATCACACAGATCTGAGTGATCCCAAAAGTTCACTGAGGACGGTTTAATAATATAACAGCTCTCTGTCTTATTTAAAGAGACCTGACATCAACAAGCTACTGAAGACATAACTTCCATCTGCTGAGAGAGAGAGAGAGAGAGAGAGGGAGAGAGAGAGACAGAGACAGAGAGACAGAGAGAGAGAGAGAGAGACAGACAGAGAGAGAGAGAGAGAGAGACAGAGAGAGAGAGAGAGAGAGAGACAGACAGACAGACAGAGAGAGAGAGACAGAGAGAGACAGAGAGAGGGAGGGAGAGAGGGAGAGAGCAAGAGAGAGAGAAAGAGAGACAGAGAGACAGAGAGAGGTTTCTGAAGAGACCACCTGTCAGTCAAATTGGCCACGCCCCCTATTAAGCACCTTCTGTATAACTCTTAGCTTTAAGGTCGAGTCGTCGGGAACAAATAAATGAGATTGAGACCAAAACTGATTTTTGAAAGAGGCAGTAAACATGTTTTTTACTGCTGTAAAAATGTCCTCTTTAACATGGGGCTCTATGGGGATGGACTCACTTTTAGAGCCAGCCCCAAGTGGCCACTGGAGGAACTGCACTTTTTGGCACTTTCCCTTTTCTTTTCTTCTTTTTTAAAGTATTTTTGGGGCTTTTTTTCCTTTAAAGCTGAAGAGAGAGGGGAATGTGGGGAGTAGAGGGAAGACATGCAACAAATGGTAGAGCCTGAAGGGTCGCCAGACACTAGTGGAGGGTCGAGAGATGTCTTCCAGAAATATTATTTTTTGTAACCTAAAAATTGCATATTTGACCTATTAATGAAAAAATAGCTTCAAAAATAGTAGTTACATTTGAAGTAAGACCTTCAAACAAAACATGTCATGTGTTTTCTCTTGTTCTTTGTTTCCAGATGAGCTCTGAGGTCCGGGTTAGGGTCAGGGTCAGTAAACAGTTGATTAACAAAAGCATCTTCAGAAGACACATGTGCATGTAGGTAGGCTCATTTTCTGCAGACCAGCTAAATGAAGTATGAAGCAACTTGGAATCACTTCGAGGGACAGTGGGGGTCACGAGTCTTATATTTTCAGGGGCGCAGGCTGAAAAGTTTGGGAACCCCTGCTCCATGGGGTGCGCTTAGACCGCCAGGTCCGACAAAGCCACAACAGATTATCTCTTTTTTTATGAGGACGTTTTCGTTGTCAAGATTTAAACTTGCAGCAAAGAAACTCCTCCAAAAATAAATACTATGTGTTCATTTTTAAGGCGACGCTGCCTCGAAGAAACAAGAAGGGGTTGGAGATTGAAGATGGGTTTGTTAAGTTGTGACCTCTGACCCTGCAGACTGGTATCCTCAGTCCTGTTTGTGGTTCAGTTTGGACCCTGAAAGCAGTTTCTTTAAAGTCTAGGAAAGAGTTTCAGTAAGATGTGAGGGAATATGTCTCCTTTTACGCTTGTTGACTTTTTCTGTTTCCCTCACTTGTCATCAAACTGCTTGGTTTGGGTCACATCATCACACAATGTGTAAAATGCTGCTCTCTGTGGTCCAGTAGAGTCAGAACATGGAAAACAACATCCATAAACAAAGAAGAGGAAGATTTCCTCCCAAAAACAACTCTGTGCTTTTGTCCCTGCACACAAACAGCTCGGAGCAGCAGCAGTGCCTTCAGGAGAGCAGAATGCTGATGTAGAGTGAGAGAATGTCCCCGAGGTTCAATTACTGAGCCTCCACAGGTCGTCTCAGCCTTCATTAGCTGCCTGCTGGAGCAGACACTCCTTCCTCGGCTCGCTGTGGCGGTTGTATTGTGCTGAACCTCGGGGAGAAGCCGCTCTCTGCTCTCTAATGATCACACAAACAGCTTTCTCAGAACTCAGGGCTCGGCTGTGTGCTGTTATGTGCTTTGTTAATACAGCGGGGAGGGTCTCGTCAGCCACCTCCGAGTCCTCCCTCCACCTCGGCACGCTCTGTTCCTGCCGCTCCCACCTGAACGCTTAACTAGACGCCCGGGTGTTGGCATGCCCAGACAGGGTGGAGGATGATCAGGGCTCTGCAGGAGGGAGATGGTCACTCAGTCTCCAGATCCACCTTTTGTTTTAGAAACGAAGCAAAGTGTGTGATCCCTGAACACAAGGTTTTCATCAGTTCATCAGGTTTACATTAAACCTTATCTACTCTATATATTTGAATGCACTCTCTGATTCTTCTTATTTATAAATGTGATGCTTCGTTTCTTCGTTTCTATGTTTTATTGTAATTTTGGAGCAATCCAGAACAATTTCCTTCCTTTCCTCATCTTATCTCTCCAGCTTTCAACCCAACAAACCTAAAATATCTGCAGGGAATAAATCAACAAATCTCCTTTGTCACTGACCAACATTTCAGCAAACGTTTCCCTCATTGCAGCTTGTTGTCTGTCTTAGTATTAAAAAACAAGCTGAGTGAAAGCACAGAGAGCCTTTTGCAGGGAGCAGCCCTCGGCACTGTCTGCCACTTAAATAAATGTCAGGTAACTGTGAACACCTGAGCAGGAGGCAATTAAGCTCACAGGTGCAGATGCAATAGCCTGATCACTGAATGGGTTCAAGAAGAGTGACATGCGATCACCTGACATAAAACACAAAGAGCAAAAAAACAAAGAAACAGAACGAGCAAATCAAAAAGTTGAAGCTTGAACTGTTTCTTTGATCTTTTCTTTTGTGCATCAATATATCCTTTTCTTATTTTCAGGTTCACTCATCCACCAGGATCAGATCTAAAGTGAAGTCCTCAGTGAGTCTCAGCTTCACTGTAAACAGGTCCACAGAGTCTTCCCTCTGGCTTCCTTCAGTGGTATGAACCTGAAACAGAAACTGATGTTCTTGTGATGTTCTTGTAATTAACGGGTCTTCAGTTTGCTGAAATAACAACATCATGATGCAGATTAGTCCAAAGTCCAAAGTCAAGCTTTGTCAGGTCTGTCCTCAAGAGGAGAAGAAAACTACGTCTACAATGTTTGTTTGTTGAATGGAGGTGGGATCCATCATTTCTGATGCTGCGTTCAGGGAAGTCAGGAAATCTAAGCGCTGATTGTCTTTAGTGACACAGCATCAAGCAGATTAGTGTCTCAGTGTGAATGTTTGATGTAGAACAGATTGTTAGCTGCTCTTCATGCAGAGATCTGTTTGTCTTGCTCACACCAAAGCCACGTTTTCATGTAGAGTCTGTCAATGGAGATTAAAGATGAGGAAAAACCAAAAGAAAATCCACCAAGGGTATTTTCAAGTGTTTGCGTAACGGGTCATAATACTGGAGGAAACGGTCTCTGCTTTTAGAAGCAGAGACGTCCTTGAAATTAAAGCAACAAGACATTCCTGTGATGAGTAAAGAGGCGAGTGACTCACACTCGACTGCCTCTTGAGCGACGGTTCCTTAATTAGCCCCCATCGACACCGCTGACCTTCCTGTACGCTCGAGAGGCCTGCGGTCACGCCGACCCTCCCTCAGAGAGATAATTGGCCTGTAAATATGGAGACGTTCACAGGGGGCTCAGTGTGGTGCAGCTATGGAGGCAAGCACCAGCACAGCACACATCTATTCCTGCAGCAGTCAATACACCTGGATGTCAATGATCACCTGTGATGATCAAAAACTGACATTCAAATAAAATCAAGAGTCATCGGCGTACGGCCGGATCAGCATGCTACAGTTCAGGAGGAATGAAAAGCAGCTAAACTAAATATATCACACATATCATCATGTGTTTCAGAGAGGGAAGAGTTAATGTGTGCACCACTGGTTCCTTTGAGTCCAGGAGAACATCCCCCATACGTATCTCCTAAAGAGAGAGTTTAGTGACGGGTGTTTGGAGCAGTTGATCAGTGTGTATCTGCAGGTCAGTCAGAGGAACCAACACCAGAGGAGGTTTAAAACATGTTCTCTGCCTCCTCGGTGCTTTTAGTTAAAGAAACATTCACTCAGCTGAAAGGATGAAATCTGTTGGTTCTGTGTGACGAGTATTCTCACCGTCCTTCCTTCACAAACCAAGTATGGAAAGTTTCCAGCATCAGTCTCGTCCCAGATGGCTCGGGGCTGAGATACGGCGTAATCTAATTTCCATCTCCATTACCAGAATAAGTGAGCAGATTAAATTTTCATCTGCATGCAGGGTTTAGGAAATTAAGACGCTGCTGTAACAGAGATGAGGACTGATTGCTGCGTAATGTGATTGTCAAACGCACGTTTCTCATGGATGATGCTCAGTGACGGTGAAAATTGGGATTCTTTTGTGTGTGCGTGCCTCATATTAAATATTCTGGAGGAAAACTCAAGATGAGTTTAAGATAAGATGAAACTATAAATGAGACCTTTCACCCTCTTCCTGTGGATACACCAGGAAAACTGATCTGATGTTACTGATGCATTCTCTGTCGACAGATTCACACATGAATATGCACAGTCTGTGTGTGGGGGCTGGATTTTAGTATAGTTTCAATTTGGAGTGCTTCTGTATCCTGAGTACAGACCAACAGGTTAAAGCAGTCCAGTACAGTATGGAGAGCAAAAGCAGGCGTGATGACGGCTCCCATGGTTTTTAATGTGAGGAGGATTTCTTTCTCTCTATAAACAGATCTCTGCATGAAGAGCAGCTAACAATCTGTTCTACATCAAACATTTACACTGAGACACTAATCTGCTTGATGCTGTGTCACTAAAGACAATCAGCGTTTAGATTTCCTGACTTCCCTGAACGCAGCATCAGAAATGATGGATCCCACCTCCATTCAACAAACAAACATTGTAGACGTAGTTTTCTTCTCCTCTTGAGGACAGACCTGACAAAGCTTTTTACTTTCAGCTACAACTAACCTGTAATTACAGATTCTGATTCAGAGACATGTTGGATCTGGATCTCAGGGTCTGGGTTTTAGTCTGAGAAGGGTTCTGGTCTCTGTCTGTAGTCTGAGTAGTATCCACCAATCAGGTGTCAGCAGGATAACAGTCTGTTTGGAGAGCAAAAGCAGGAGGAACACAATCCAGCGTACTGACACCCTGAGGAGGATTTCTGTCTCTCTATAAACAGATCTCTGCATAAAGAGCAGCTAACAATCTGTTCTAGATCAAACATTTACACTGAGACACTAATCTGCTTGATGCTGTGTCACTAAAGACAATCAGCGTTTAGATTTCCTGACTTCCCTGAACGCAGCATCAGAAATGATGGATCCCACCTCCATTCAACAAACAAACATTGTAGACGTAGTTTTCTTCTCCTCTTGAGGACAGACCTGACAAAGCTTTTTACTTTCAGCTACAACTAACCTGTAATTACAGATTCTGATTCAGAGACATGTTGAATCTGGATCTCAGGGTCTGGGTTTTAGTCTGAGAAGGGTTCTGGTCTCTGTCTGTAGTCTGAGGAGTATCCACCAATCAGGTGTCAGCAGGAGAAACAGTCTGTATGGAGAGCAACAGCAGGTGTTCTAGAACTCTGACATCATGTAAGACAGATTCCAGAACAAATGGAACATTCTGTGAAGAAGGTCAGAGCTAAAGAAACATCAGTGTCTCTAATCCTCTTTCATAGACCTCCATTCAACAAACAAACATTGTAGACGTAGTTTTCTTCTCCTCTTGAGGACAGACCTGACAAAGCTTGACTTTGGACTTTGGACTAATCTGCATCATGATGTGACAAATCAGTTTGAAGCCTCTGTGTAACTTATTATTTACAGTGAAACTGGGACCCACCAGGTCACTTTTGATCCTAACACACTTTTGTTTCTCCAGTTGCAGATTGGACTGTAAACAGTGCAGCGCAAGGAAAAGGAAGCCATGTCTGTGAATGACTGAAGGCGTCAGACGATGGGTTCCATGATTGACTCGTTGGAAGAGTTAGAGAGACGAACAGGCTGATTCAAGGTTAGAGAAAGCAGAAGTGTTCCTCCCACCGCTGAATAACAGTGAGGGTTAATGATCTGTCACAGGCCCAAAGATCTCCATCCTTACATCGTCTTTGAGGTCAGGGACTTCTCGTCATGGTCTGCCATCGCATTAATCCGCCGGCCTGCAGCTCCATTAGGCAATGAAACAAGTTGTCTGACTGTGCGGTTGGAGGGGGTTAATCCTCCATCTGTAAAAGGCCTCAGCTGCCACCCGGCAAACCTTTGAAACCTCTGTCAGTTTATGGGGACTTCAGACGGACCTTTCTCCCTGACCCTTATTGATTCAGGTCTGTCCGCGCCCTCTTCAAGTCCCCAACCACCCACCCACACACACTCACACACACAGAGACATATAAACACACACACACAGAGACATATAAACACACACACACAGAGGCACACAGTCTGTCTCCAAAGAGCTCAGGCCCTCCAGCTACAACACCAGGGTGCCATAATGTTTCAATTACTGATGCCTGTCATTATTCCAGTGACAGGAGGATCGACTGAACAATCCCACTACAAAGATATACAAAGAACATGTCATCCCCACAACCCATAACATCAACTCTGTCCAATCTATAACATCAACTCTGTCCAATCTATAACATCAACTCTGTCCAATCTATAACATCAACTCTGTCCAAGTCACTGCATTAAAAACAGACATGACTCTGTAGTGGAAGTCACTGCATTAAACACAGACATGACTCTGTAGTGGAAGTCACTGCATTATAAACAGACATGACTCTGTAGTGGAAGTCACTGCATTAAAAACAGACATGACTCTGTAGTGGAAGAGTCCTGGTGTTAAACTGACCCGCCTGCAGTCCTGACCTGTCTCCCAGTGAAATGAAAAAGTAAGCTAAAGAGACCCTGACCTGCTGAGCAGCAGGAACTGTTCCTCCAAACAGGATGAAGAACACTCAGCCTTCATTCTGACAGCAGCTGTTCCCCTCCACGTGTTTTTAAAAGTAGATCTGATGTAATTTAAATGATCTCTGCGACAGAAGCCATGAGTCTCTGTAACTCCCTACAGGCAGATGCACCGCTCTCAGCTCCTCTATGTGATGGGGTCAAAGGTCATGAACAGGCATATGAGAAGGTACTTAAGCAATGCAGCAGCCTGCAGAAGGACACCACAGCATGAACAAACAGAGTTGGATGTTTCATATTCGTTGTATCTGTAAACATATAAACAAACCTTCACCAGGTCTCCACCAGACCTGAGCCTTCAGCCGCTCTGTGAGCAGGAATCTCAAACACACCAATGACAGTTGAGTGCTTCTGCCTCGGATCAATACTCGCAGCTCTCCGTCTGCTCGTCCATCAGCCGCTCATCTCTGTACATTTCAGAATGTGAAAAGCTCAGTTTCTATGGAGAGCAAGGACCGGGTCAGTTTTAAATCAATTATTGTCCTTACATGCAGCGTTTTAGGCAGAGCGTTCTGCTAATTGAAGTTTATCTGTCGTTATTTTTAAAACTGAAGGGCTCAATACAAAAATTGAGCTTTTCTAACAAAGCTTTCAGGATGACTCATACTGATGTGTTTCAGTTTTAATGCCAGCAATCATCTGCTTTGGAGTGGGCGTCAATTTTCTGAAAATGGCAGTTTGTAAAGTCCTCATTCAGGCTTTTTATATAATTATGGTGAAATGCTGTACGTGGTTAAAATGACCCGGTAATGCTCCGTTGTGACCCCCAGAAGCATCCGGCGCCGCTCAGACCAAAAACAGGACCGACGCTTCAAAGAAGTGCTAAATATTTAAAACCTCTTTGTCACATCACGTTCCTCTCCTGGAGGAATATCAGACCGCTTTAAACTTTCTGTAAGATGATCAGAAAAACAGACGCAGGGGCAAAACGGTCAGGGGGGCGGGTACCAAGGGCCTGAAACGTGGACAGGGGCCTGTCAAAACCTGAAGTCTAAATGTGTTCCTGTCTTAAATATTAATGATAAGAATCTAAAGTTGCACACATAAAACATTAAAAATGGAGTCTGACTGAAACCCTTCAGCCCTCACAAAGAAACAACCCCTCTGCCTGTTGACACTGTGGTAAAAACATTGGAATGGAACGGATCAGAAGAGATCAAAGCAGAGTAGATCAAAGCAGAATCGAACGCTTCGATGTTTGAGACAACCTGATCACACACCTCATATCAAATCACTCCACAGAAAGAAGTCCATCACATTCCCCCTCTGCCTGTCGACACTGTGATAAACCTTAGAATTGAACAGAATGGCACGGAATAGATCAAAGCAGAATGGAATGGAACGCTTCTAAGCCAAATAACACGGTGGTTAATCCTAAACCACGAAAGAAATCTTAAAACAACCCAAGAACACGTCATATCAAATCAATCCTCATAAAGGAGAATAGAACGGAACAGAACACATCAAAGGAGAATAGAACATAAAGGAACACATCAAAGGAGAATAGAACGAAACGGAACACATCAAAGGAGAATAGAACGAAACGGAACACATCAAAGGAGAATAGAACGACATGTAACGGAACACATCAAAGGAGAATAGAACGTAACAGAACACATCAAGGGAGAATAGAACGGAACGGAACACATCAAAGGAGAATAGAACGGAACACATCAAAGGAGAGTAGAACGGAACGGAACACATCAAAGGAGAATAGAACGGAACACATCAAAGGAGAATAGAACGGAACGGAACAGATAAAAGGAGAATAGAACGGAACGGAACACATCAAAGGAGAATAGAACGGAATGGAACACATCAAAGGAGAATAGAACGGAATGGAACACATCAAAGGAGAATAGAACGGAATGGAACACATCAAAGGAGAATAGAACGGAATGGAACACATCAAAGGAGAATAGAACAGAATGTTCAGATGGATCAAATCCAAATAGAACCCAGAATAGGACCTTGACGCGCTGCTCTCTCATTATTTCCCCACTCTCAAGAAGACCAGCCGTCTCACACTGATTCATTCTAGACAGTTAAAGAGACACCAGGAACAACCTGATCACACGTCATATCAGATCACTCCACAGAAAGTAGTCCGTCTCCTTCCCCCTCTGCCTGTTGACACTGTGGTAAAAACCTCAGTGTGGTCTCAGGCTGGTCTTGGTCGTGGGGAATAATGACAGTTAGCGGGCTCAGATGTGAGAGCAGCCTGAGGAGCTGCTGGACCCCAACCATCAACCATCTCTGATAGACAGAAATGTCAACATCCAAACACCTGTTCACTATACATGACATGGAGCAGTGATGTGAAATGTTAAATAGTTTCATGTTCCTTAAACTGAACAGAGAGAAGGTGAAGAGCTGAGATTATTACTGTCTGTCTCTCTCTGTTTGTGTCTGTGTTGGTTACGTCAGTTTGTTCCTGCGTCTGTGCCTTCAGACGGTGGGACCCCTCCTCCTCCTCCTCCTCCTCCTCCTCCTCCTCCTCCTCCTCCTCCTCTTCCTCCTCTCCTCCTCCTCCTCCTCCTCCTCCTCCTCCTCCTCCTCCTCCTCTCCTCCTCCTCCTCCTCCTCCTCCTCCTCCTCCTCCTCCTCCTCTCCTCCTCCTCCTCCTCCTCCTCCTCCTCCTCCTCCTCCTCCTCCTCCTCCTCTCCTCCTCCTCCTCCTCCTCCTCCTCCTCTCCTCCTCTCCTCCTCCTCCTCCTCCTCCTCCTCCTCCTCCTCCTCCTCCTCCTCCTCTCCTCTCCTCCTCTCCTCCTCTCCTCCTCCTCCTCCTCCTCTTCCTCCTCCTCCTCCTCTCCTCAGTGTCTCAGGTGTTCCTCTGCACGGCCTTGTGGAGTTCTCTTTCAGTGATTCGTCATGCCCCGGCCGGGCTGCTGCGCCGGCGCGTGCCAGCTCACCGAAGAGGGCCCGGGCCGGCTCGCCAGACGGACGCTCAGCCCCGACAGCCTGCCCCTGTCAGCAAGGGGGCCCGGGAGCCACCGTCGGCCCTGGCAACCGGTCCGAGACTCCGCCCCCATCCTGGGACAAGAATAGGCGGCGAACTCACCCCTCCAAACCCAGCTCCTCTTCTCTCTGCAGGCTTTTCATTAGCTGCAGTCATCAGGAGGTTAGACTGAATGAGACGAGTGGAGGGGTTTAAACACACACACACACACACACACACACACACACACACACACACACACACACACACACACACACACACACACACACACACACACACACACACACACTGCTTTCAGTGAGTGTTTAACTGTAATGTCTCCACTGTTTTTTCTCTGCTCTGTATTAGATTCATTTTTTATCTGATAAATATTATTTGCTACATTTATCAACCTAAAAAACCTGTCAGCACATGAAAAGACAATTCATAAATGTAATAACCCAAGTTAGAAATGTTAATTATATTTATATAACCTCCATAGAAAGAGAAAAGATGCTCACCGGCTGCACAGATGATCTGCTTTTTCATTTCTGCCCAACAAACCTGACATCATGTTGGGACGTCTGAGACGTGGATCCAGTCTCTCATTTCCCAATGTTAGACCTTAAACCTGCATTCATTCTAACGTCCAGCAGGGGGCGACACCTCTGGATTTTAATAACAACGCACACAACTCCTCAAAACCCATCGAAATGTTCAGGGTGAGCGGGTCATTCTTTATATCATGTGATCGGAGCAAAGCCAGACGAGGAACACGTGACAGGATGAATAAGTTTCATAAATGATCAGGGATTGAAAAGTCGGTGAACTGAAGAAACACGAAGCAGCTCTAGCCGCAGCTAGCATTAGCACGACCCAAAGCTGCAGCAATGATTGATAAACTCAGTGAATGTTCAGCATCTGATGATCACCCTCCTCCAGGGAGACCGAGGATTTCAGCAGCTCATATCTGGACCAGTATCCTGAGTCTCCTCTGCAGACTCTACCTGCCCTGTATGAAGTCTGACCCTGGACAGACGGACCTCTGACGTCAGTCCAGAGAGGATGCTGAGTGTGACGGCTCAGTGTGTTCAGAAGCGTCACATCTTTAAAAACAGAGATGTTTTTAGAGTGCCGGTGTAACGTCCAAAGCTTGGTCACAGCGCTGCGGTCAGGAGAACCTTTGTGAAGCTTCTCAACAAGTGTTTGTTGTCGTATTAAAGCTCACTTGTAGTTACTACAGCAACCACAGACGGGTCACATCAAGCAGGAGTGGAATCTAAAACACCTCGAGTACAGGATTTAAAGTTAATCCTCATACACGGTGAGTTCTTACTCCTGTGATTCATTTCAGCAGAAATACAGGAATTAAGGATCTTAAATTCTTCCTCCTGGATTAAAGTGTTTTAGTGAAACCTGTCCTCTCACAGCTGTTCTTCTTCCTCGCTCAGATTCCTTTGTAGGCGGGTTGTCCGTCTGTCTGCACCCTGCTGCTCTCTTGTTTCTGTAACGCTATTGGTGCATCGTATAATGCGTACATCTCCGCATAGATGCTAAACAGGCGCGTTTGTTTCAGAGTGTGAAGCAGGATCTGTGCAGGAGCAGAATCAGGTTTCCAGTGGAGCGCCGGCTTCAGTCTGCTCATTACAGATTCATTCTGAACAGCTTGTTATTATCTGTGGCCTCTGGATGTGTGAATAGATTTACAAGCATTAGGGCTGGGGCATTGTGCGGGGCATGTGTGGAGGAGGTCCTGGCCCCTTTGTGTTTGCCAGGGCCCTCAAATCAGCTGCACCCCCCCACACCACACCACCCCACCTCCACCGCACCCCACCCCCTTGCCCCACCCATTACCTCAGCCCTGCGAACAATAGCTTACAGAACACACTGATGTTTTGCAGGATTTTGGGAATTACAGAGCAGACGTGTGCTTTCATCCACAGCAGATGCAGAAATCTGTTTCTCTGTTTCCTCCAGAAGCTTCTGCTCAGAGCGTGTGAGCAGGGTGCACACAGACCGGGATCTGAGACCTGACAGCACCGCCTGCTACGAAATCTACAGTGACTTTAATCACCCGTAACTGACGGACGAGCAAAGTGTTTGAATGAAAGGTTTCAGATGAGGATTTATCAGGGAGGTCTCAGCAGGGTGTTTCATGCAGAACAACATTTATTCAGTTCAGGTTCTCGTCCGGTTTTCTTTGATCGTCTATTTTTAATTTATACCAGAGATAAATTACTTCTTGATTGACTTTTGACAAAGTAACCTGAGACAGATTCGTCTGAGAGGTTTAACAGCTGTCGTGGAATTTTCATAGTCTTATATATTTGTATGTAAGAATGTTTATCTGTTGTATTCTTTCAGTCTAAGTGTCAGGGCAGAGCAACTTTATTCCTATGTCATCTGTGATAGGCCAGA
>NC_048284.1:204310-214310 GCF_009762535.1 Notolabrus celidotus
AGAGAGAGAGAGAGAGAGAGAGAGAGAGAGTAAAGGATCCTCTCTTACAGTATGGACTCTGCAGAGAGAGAGAGAGAGAGAGAGAGACAGAGAGAGAGAGAGAGACAGAGAGAGAGAGAGAGGGAGAGAGTAAAGGATCCTCTCTTACAGTATGGACTCTGCAGAGAGAGAGAGAGACAGAGAGAGAGAGAGAGTAAAGGATGCTCTCTTACAGTATGGACTCTGCAGAGAGAGAGAGAGAGGCTGCTCTCTGTGACGTGTCGGTCGTATATCAGTGTTTTGTGGAGGCTGAAAGAGAAGCGGCACAAAGAGAAGAAAGACTGGAGGAATGTCTTTCAGATGCCGAGATGTTTTGTGAGTGTTGACCTGCAGCTGACTCCTGGCCTGACCTTTGACCCCTGTTAAACACAGTGGACAGTATCTGTATTAGTGTAGGATATTAAGCAGCATCAGGGTCTGCAGATGAAGCATTACAGATCATTGACACCTGATAGATTTTAAAGAACATGCATGCTCCTTTCAACATGCTAACATTCTGATACACATCAAACGTAGGCATGATCGGCGTCAGTGCATCCACTTATCACGTCACAGAAGATAAAGACACCCTCTCTACTTTAAGAGTAGGCTTCAAACTTTCCTTTTTGATAAAGCTTATAGTTAGAGCTGGATCAGGCTTGGACCAGGTCTTAGTTATGCTGCTATAGGCTTAGACTGACACACTGGGATCCTGTCTTTCCCTCTCTCTCCTCTCTCTGCCTGTCTCTCACTTTAACTCTTCCTGTCCCATTAAAGTTACTAACCATAGACCTTTCTGGAGTCCCTGAGCTCCCTTGTCTCGTAGAGGTATCTTGATACGTCGGGTAAACGCTGGCTAATCGTGAAGGTGTGACGGGGCCATAACTGCTACCATGAGTCCATGTGTTCTTCAAGTCAGCCACGCCCCTAATCACGCCTTCTTATGCAAATCTCAGAATCTTAATATCTTCAAAATGAATGAGTTATAATAATAATAATAATAATTATAATGCATTTTATTCATAGGTGCCTTTCTTGACACTCAAGGTCACCTTACAACATTAAAAACAAACAGAGTTTAAATAACAAACAGGAAATAAAACACAGTTTAAAAAGTGTTAAGTGAAGGGACAGGAAGTTGTGGTCAGATGGAGTAAGCCAGTTTAAACAGATGAGGTTTGAGTTTGGATTTAAAATGTGGGAGTGAGTCAGTATCACGGAGGTCAGATGGGAGAGAGTTCCAGAGCGGCTGGAGGCTCTGGTCCCCATGGTAACAAGGCGAGCAGGGGGGACAGTGAGGTGGATGGAGGAGGAGGAGGATCTGAGGGTGTGGACGGGTGTGGCAGTATGGAGGAGGTCAGAGAGATATGGAGGGGCGAGGTTGTGTTTGGATTTGAAGGTGAGGAGAAGTATGTTGTAGTTGATCCGGTGTGTGATCGGGAGCCAGTGGAGCTGTTGCAGGATGGGTGTGATGTGGTGGATGGAGGCGGTGTGATGTGGTGGAAGGAGGCGGTGTGATGTGGTGGATGGAGGCTGTGTGACGTGGTGGATGGAGGCGGTGTGATGTGGTGGAAGGAGGCGGTGCGTGTGTGATGATACGGGCGGCTGAATTTTGAACCAGTTGTAGTTTATGGAGGGTTTTGTGGGGGAGGCTAAACAGAAGGGAGGTGATGAGGCTGTGATGGCGGTGGATAGGGAGTGAGTGAAGGAGGGAGACGGTTAATATTGAGGAGGTGGAAGTAGGCGGACCGGGTGTTGATAAGAAGATATCACCTCTGTAGAGTGTGCAGGAACAGAGGGATGAGCTGTAACAAGCAGGTGTTTTAATGAAGGTGTGAGAGGGAGGGTCTTTGTTTTTGGAGGCAGCCTTAAGTGGACGTTTGAGGAACTGCAGCTTTTTGAACTCCTGCATCAGCTTCCTTTCTTAACACCAGAAGTCTCAAAGCTTATTCTGATATTTATGGACAGAGTGTGTTTGGACTTATTGATGATTTCAGCCTCACAGATACAGAAACAATGAGAAACCTGGGCTGTGTGTGTGTGTGTGTGTGTGTGTGTGTCCTCCATCAGTGTGTCAGTCTTTAAGATACACACACAGCACAAATCAAGCTTTTAGACAAACTCTGCAAATTCATGTTTACGCTGAAAACCTCCAGAAGAAAAAAACCAGACGGAGTAAAAACAGTTTCTTGGTTTGGTTTTTATTATATTTGGACATTTAGCAAAATACTGCAACATCCAAAGCAGTGTAAGAGCTACCGGTTACAAAGAAATCAGAACAAATAAATACAAAAGTCAAACAAAAACCATGATTGCATTCAGTTTGAATTATTCAAGAGCGGCTGATAAACTCAATGATTGCTATAAAGTCACTTGAACACACACACACACACACACACACACGCACACACACGCACGCACACACACACACACACGTTTTAAATTAAAAGAACATAAGATTTGGCTACATGTGAAAAACCAGCAACAGATCACTGCGAGCACACCGAGCATAAATTACAGCAATAATTTAATAAATACATAAATAAATAGAAAAGAGAATATACTGTATCGTGGTAATACAGAGGCTCTGTAGAAAATGAGAACAACAATAATAATAATAATAATAATAATAATAATAATAATAATAATAATAAACCCAGCCTGTGATAAATAAGTGAAACAATCAGTCAGTTTAAGGCAGTTTTACAGCAGGAGTTTCTAATCCAAAGGCATTACCGGCTACACTAGTCTGACTCTGCTTTGTTTCAGGAACAGCTACTGATCCACAGATCCACAGATCCACAGATCCACAGACCCACAGATCCACAGATCCACAGATCCACAGCTAGGTTAAAGCTAATCAGAGTGATCATGAGACACGCTCCCCTCGGGCCCGCTGTGAGTGTGTCCGCTCGGCCCCTCTCTTAGGTCTAGAAGCTAATAGCACTTGTGCAGAGATGCTAGAAAAATAAATTAACAGTCTAACGCTTTACGTGTCCAAAACATGACGTCAGAGAGGCTTTACAGGAGGAGGAGGGGGGGGACAGGGTTCACACACACACACACACACACACACACACTCACACACTACACCTGCTGAAGGGTCTGCAAGCAAGGCACTGAACCCCTGCCAGCTGCAGGTGAGCAGCTGACCTCTGACCTCTGCAGGTTAATGCATGTGAGTCATGTTGGAGGAGAGACACTGAGAACACATCCTGACACTTTGTGTGTGTTCACTCAGAGATCAGAACATTTGGATTTCATCTTTCTGTCCTGAAATAAAGTTTGTCTCCTTCTTTAACTCAGAGATTTACCAACATGAGACCAGAACAAAGAATGAATCACTTTTTACTCTTTTTGTTAAAATGCTCCAGAAGTGTGAATCAGAGTTTAGAGTTCAAATTTTAAAAGAGTTGATTTTCTGATTCCCTCTGATGACAGGAGCAGACTCTCCCTCTCATCTTCAAATCAAACTCTCTGATCCAGAGTCCCTCCTCGTGTCTTTAAAGGTCTGATGTGTTCTCAGTGTGACTCTGAAACCCTCTGCGTAATAAGGCTGGACTCAGAGTCCCGGATCAGCAGGCGGGGCGGAGGGGGACCTGCAGCAGGATCACCTGCCGGTTCTCGGAGGGGTGGCACTTGTTGATGTGTCTGGTGAGTCCCGGGGAGCTGTAGAAGACCGCAGGGCAGTATTTGCAGGGGTAGACCTGTGAGGAGTGCAGCAGGCGGATATGGCGCTCCTGGCTGCCCCTGTTGGAGAAGGTCTCCCCGCAGACCGGGCACATGTGGCAGCTGGACGCGCTCAGGTTGACCGGCGCGTCCTCGTCCTCTGCTGGTTTTGGGGACCCGTGCTGGGAGACCAGGTGCTTCCTCAGGTAGGCCTGGCGTTTGAACTTCTTCCCACAGTGGTTACAATCATACAGACCCTCCTCTGAGCCGGACTCGGACGGTCCTGGACTGGGTGTGTCCCTGTCACTACAATCCTTCAGGTCCTCTGTCTTCCCGGACCCTGCAGCTTTGTCGTTCTCCAGGTTCTGACCCCCTGGGGTCCCGGTCTGCCCCCCTGGGGTCCCGGTCTGCTTCGGCTTGTGCCACCGCCTGTGAGAGGCCAGGTTAGCCGGGCAGCTGAAGACCTTGTCGCACTCGGGGCACCTGTACTCGACCCGGACTATCCTGGAGCACTTGTGCTGGGCCAGAGAGAACGGGTCCGCGTAGGCCTCCCGGCACAGCTGGCACACAAACTCCCCCAGAGGGACCTGGTCTCCTCCGGCCGGCTGGGGTCTGGGACTCTTCTGGTCCACCGGGGCCTCTTTGATCTTGAGCCCGAGCACCGGAGACGTGGTGACGTCATCCTCAAAGTGCAGTTTCCGGATCGCTTTGGTTTTCTTGGATGCTGGTTTTCCTTTGCGCTCCGGGTCTCCGGAGGGTCTCTTGGTCCCGGCTGTGGGGGGGAGGGTCCTGGTGGATGAAGGGGCGGTGCTGCTGGTCCCGGTGCTGCTGGTCACGGTGCTGCTGGTCCCGGTGCGGCTGCTGTTGCTGGTGCCGATCTTCAGGTCCACAGGGGCGTAGAGGTGATCCAGAGCCGTGAGTGCTGCTGGTGTCGGGAAGGACTCTGCTGTGACCGGGGACCCCAGGTTGAAGCGTCTGTAGCGGTCGTGGTCCTGGCTGACGGGTCTGGTGGGGCTGTAGAGACCCTGGTAGACCATCTCAGGGTTTCCAAACTGCACCGGTCTGGCATCCTGCTCCGGAGCCACCGCCCCGCAGGTGGGCGTCGGCGTCTGTGCGCGCACCGGGACGGAGAGGGGCGCGATGGGGGTCTGCAGAGACTCGGTCTGCTCTGAGTCCTCATCAGACCGGACCCGGTACGAGACCGGGTTAGTCTTCTTGTTTCTTTTGACCAAAAATCCTCTCGGCATGTTCGGGCTGGAGGGAGACCTGAAGGAGAGCTGAAGGCACTTTGGACTCTGCTCTGATGAGAGGAAGAGGAGAAGAAGAAGAAATCCACTTTCAGCCTCACGCGCTCACAAACATCTGACTCTCTTGTTGTTGTTGTTGTTGTTTCCTCTCTGCTCCTGATCCTCTGTTCCTCTGTTCCTCTCCCGACCTGCTTTCACCACAACATAGCTGCACTCTTTTTAAGGCGACATGATGACATTGTTCCCGTCCCCCCTTGTTGCCTCATCTCCAACCAATCAGGAGGCGGCTCAGGTCCCCGGTGGATTTGGGGAGTGGGTGTGGGAGGATGGAGAGGCTGATGGAGGGGAGGAGGAGGAGGAGGAGGAGGAGGAGAGGGGGGGTGGAAGGGGGATTTGCAGATTGCAAAGCAGATGTACCTGAGGGTTTTATTGTATTTCACCCTCCCTTACACACACTCACCCCCCCCCCCACACACACACACACACACACACTCTCTCTCCTCCTCCCTCTCTCCCTCTCCTCCTCCTCCTCGTCTCGACCCGGGCACACGCCAGGAGCCTCCTGCTTTTACGGTCTGATGAGTTTGTATAGAAATCTACACGTGCCTCGGCTTTATGTGTCTCCTTTAGGGGGGGGGGGTGATTTGTCCAAAAGGAGACATCCGTCCTCACAACGACATCAAGGAAAAGTTATTAAGAAACATAAAACAATGAAGAGAGGAACATGGAGAATTTTAAACCTGGGACTGAAATGTATTTGATTTTTATTTAACAGGGAGGTCATGAAGAACACATTCTTATTTCCAGTGAGCACCTGAGGGGTCAAGGGTCAGAGATAACAGGAATGATAAAAACAAACACAGGGGTAAAAACTTAAAGATAAGTTAAACAGGACAGAACAGAGCAGATTGATTTAGGTGTTCCTAATAAAACTTCATCTGAGACTCTGTAAGAATTAAGAACCATCATTTGAAAAAGTTTGTGGTTTGTATTTTGAGTGTACGTGAGCTGGCCCTTTAAAAATGCTTAACAATGAGTTTGTGTTGTTGTTCATTTCAAGTGCAATAGATGTTTTAATATTCAGCCTATGAGCAGTATGTAAGGAACAGGAGTCCAGGATTTAAAAGGGTTAAAAGCAGGTGCAGGTGTGTTTGAGGGGGTCCATGAGAGAGTCCCTGAAGGCTGGTTTTGAGATGTAGTGGACCAGTTTTAAAGTGTTCTGTAAATTGTTCTGGTCTGTGGGCACAGCAGACTGAAATGATGACTGACCGATGACTGAGTGTGTTGTAAGTGGAAGGTGCAGGTTGTAACAGGCTCCATAGATACAGAGGTGACAGTCCAAGGAGAGTTCTGTATATGAGCATGTACCAGTGGAGTTCACGGCGGGTGTGTAAGGATGGTTAGTTTAAGAGAAAATGAAACAACTGCTCTGAGCAGCAGCCTGAAACCTCAATCAGCTCCTTAACTGAACTGATTTAAAGGATCTGATTTAAAGGATCTGATTTAAAGGAACATTTAAAGGATCTGATTTAAAGAAACATTTAAAGGATCTGATTTAAAGGATCTGATTTAAAGGAACATTTAAAGTATCTGATTTAAAGGATCTGATTTAAAGGAACATTTAAAGGAACCTTTAAAGGATCTGATTAAAGGATCTGATTTAAAGGAACATTTAAAGGAACATTTAAAGGAACATTTAAAGGATCTGATTTAAAGGATCTGATTTAAAGGAACATTTAAAGGAACATTTAAAGGAACATTTAAAGGATCTGATTTAAAGGATCTGATTTAAAGGAACATTTAAAGGAACAGATTTAAAGGATCTGATTTAAAGGATCTGATTTAAAGGATCTGATTTAAAGGATCTGATTAAAAGGAACAGTTAAAGGATCTGATTTAAAGGAACATTTAAAGGAACATTTAAAGGATCTGATTTAAAGGATCTGATTTAAAGGGACATTTAAAGGATCTGATTTAAAGGATCTGATTTAAAGGATCTGATTTAAAGGATCTGATTTAAAGAATCTGATTTAAAGGATCTGATTTAAAGGAACATTTAAAGGATCTGATTTAAAGGATCTGATTTAAAGGAACATTTAAAGGATCTGATTTAAAGGATCTAATTTAAAGGATCTGATTTAAAGGGACTGATTTAAAGGGTCTGATTTAAAGGATCTGATTTAAAGGATCTGATTTAAAGGGTCTGATTTAAAGGGACAGTGGTGCAGATTTTAAATGTTAGACTTTAAAAGACTTCTGGGACAAAAAAGGTCCAAAAACACAGAAACATGAAGTTAAAGGCGTTTTCGGGACACGATGGAATCCAACATGGCCTCCACACCCCCTACAAACAGACAGAAAGCCAACACACACACACACACACACACACACACTCTGACATCTGAAAGCTCTGAGGACGAGCAGCATGTGCGCTGGCGTGACAGTTAACTCCGGACATATGAATCCGTCATCTGACGCATACATAATTAATACTGAGAGGAGGGGTTCCTGCTTTGCATCACAATAGCTGCGCTTGTGCAAGCTGTAGAGCCGCCGTGATTGAAAAGGAAATTGCACAGTTGAGAAAAAAAGGAGAAGAAGAAGAAGAAGTGGGGGGGGGGGGTGAAGAGCAATCTGGCCCCCAGATACCGTCGGCGCGTGCTGTGCGTAATCAGTGCGCCTCTTTCTGTGTCTCCATGTCCAAATGGGGCAAACTGAGATTATCCACGAGGGAAAAACACAGAGAACCCAATTCCTGCAGGTCCCATCTGACCCGGGTCAGCCCGAGAGGAGTCTGTCTGAGTCAGGGACGTGGTTCAGGTCTGAGCTGACACCTCTGCCATGTGTGAGAAGGTTTGAGAATCATCAGGTTTCAGTTTCAGCTCAGGATGTGATGGATCTGTTTGTTCACATTAGAACATGACCCTTTAATAATGCTGAATAATAAAGGCTTATTTTTCTCTATTTAAACATGTTTTAAAATTTGGTTTAATATGAAATTAAATTTAGTTTGAAATCTTTAAATCTCTCTCTTTGGTTTCTGTTTTCACTGGAAGTTTAATTTTCTTTAAACAGGTCAGCTGTAACGACTACACCAACCTTTCTCTAAAACAAAACTATCTTTTTAAATAAAAGTTAAATTAAGAATTATTTTTCTTCATTCTGGAGCAGCTACCCTCTTTACTCTAATAGACACAAATGTATTTAAATAATACAAAGTGTTTGGAATTATCTGACCATGCACAAGTTGTTTTCAGGCATCTTAAGATTTTTTTATGTCATAAAATATATATGATTGTATTTTTTTGTCATGTATTAGTTTCATAAAATTAAGTTTATGAGCAAAGCTGTGAATTCAGTTTAAAATGAAGCACATGGATTAAAATAAAAAGACTGTTTTACAGAATTTGAGCTGGAGGATATTAAATATTAAAATGTAATTTGAAACCAGTTTGGTACAATAACTTCTGTGCAAAACATTAAAAACAGGAGTTAAAACTTCCATAAAATACCTTAAATGTTCAAATATTAACTCATTAAACTCTGATCAACAACACAGTAAGAATAAAGCTTCACAGCAGGATTAAAGGAGAGAGGAATACCCATACAGCTGAGATTAGTTCATGTTATAGTCCTCATACAGGTGTTTACTGCAGGAGGAATTCACAACCAATTATCAGATTGTTTTTAGAAATTCAAATTCAAATTTTCAATCTGTGTTTATCTTTATTATGTTTCATCTGATTTCACAAAGACACGTCTGTAAAATACAGATCCATTAAAAGGATTCAGGATCAACGTTTTAAACCGGGCTGATGGTGCAGGAATCTGATCTGACTTTACAGTCAGACACCAGCAGAGAGTGTGTGTGTGTGTGTGTGTGTGTGTGTGTGTGTGTGTGTGTGTGTGTGTGTGTGTGTGTGTGTGTGTGTGTGAGCCTGCAGGGTGTTTGTAGGTGCGGACATATGTTGTTGTGAGTGCGGTTATTTTCCCGACAGGCCTCAGCTCTGCCTCATTAACATACAGCTGTAGAGTGACACCCTCTCCCTCTCCCTCACCCGCCGCCTCCTCCTCCTCCCCCCCCTCCTCCTCCCCCTCCTCCTCCTCCTCTCAGGGCTTTCATCTCCAGCCGATATACTGGGCCCTGTGATTGGTCACGCTGCTGCAGAGTCACTGAGGGGAGAGTTCAGACTCACAGTTACAGTTGGCACATTATAGAGGAGAGAGGAACACATGTCTGATTTTATTAAACTGCTTAGATTTTATTGAAGAGAGTAAATTCACTCATTCAGTGGCTCACAGGTCCTGACAGATCGTCCTTATTAGTGACGCTCGTTGAAGTGGTTATAGATTTATTATTATTACTGCTGCAGGAGACTTACTACAGTGAGAGGTCTAAAACTGATTCAGCATAATCAATACTAACCCTCTTCTTCCTGGTCAGAATCTGTGCCTACATTACCCAGAATGCAACAACAGTTGTGTTGGAGATTCAGGTGTTTTATGCGTTTGGAGATGTAGCAGAGTTTGAACTTTCTAATTCAGGATGGAGTTTAAACCCTCTCTAACGTTTTGGGCGTTGCAGCAGCTGAGATAGTTCCAACGTTAGCATAAGGTAGATCTTAAACCTGACACCTCGCTCTGAGGGAAGTCCTCCGTAACAGACCGGCTGTCATGGCGCTCTGTTTTTAAAGACGGGATCATTTGAAGGACGAGGAGAAGCAGAGAGTTTGTGTCGATTACATGAAGAAGAAACGTACGATGACTCTGATCTTAACTCACAGAGTGGAGATAATCACCGAACGTCTGCTCAACATCAGAGTACCGTTATATTAACGTACCGTATGTTGTAGTTCACAATTTCACCATTAGATGTCACTGTTGTTATTTTACACTATAGATTAATTACCAGAAAGTTCCTGGTTCAAGTCCCCGGTCAGTCAGGTTCCTTTCTGTTACCCCTTTTAGACCGAGGCAGTTTCAGGGTCGGTTCGGAGCCGACGCTCATTGAGAACCGGTTTTTCGTGTTTCGACTGTGAGTGAACCGGCTCCCGGCTGAGAAAACT